>NC_057810.1:356595367-356848761 GCF_018294505.1 Triticum aestivum | reverse complement strand
GGGTGTGGCTCTGGGGTTGCGCGTGTCCTATTGTTGGAAAAACAGAATGTCCGCACTGCGCCTATCAACCAAGCGCACTGCATGCGTTAGCGCGAGGCCGAGCAGGGGGTGGGGACGGGGGTCGTGACCCCCACTCCCCAACCCCCTGCGAGGCCGATCCTGGAACGAGCCGGAGCAGGCGGCAACACGGTGTGACGCGGCGCCGCATGTGTAGGCGAGTCCGCCACACCCCGTCGCCTCCTTGTCTATCTTAGGGGTGTGGCTCTTGGGTTGCGTGCGTCCTATTGTTGGAAAAATAGAATGTCCGCACTTCACCTGTCAACCAAGCGCAGTGCGTGCGTTAGCGCAAGGCCGCGCATGGGGTGGGGAGGGGGATCGTGACGCCCCCTCCCTAACCCCCTGCGAGGCCGAGCCTGGAACAAGCCGGAGCAGGCGGCGACGCAACGTGCCACGGCGCCACATGCGTAGGCGAGTCCGCCACACCCCGTCGCCTCCCTGTCTATCTTAGGCGTGTGGCTCTGGGGTTGCGCGCGTCCTATTATTGAAAAAACAGAATGTTTGCACTGCGCCTGTCAACCAAGTGCACTGCATGCAGTAGCGTGAGGCTGAGCAGGGGGTGGGGAGGGGGGGTCGTGACCCCCCTCCCCCACCCCCTACGAGGCCAAGCCTGGAACAAGCCGAAGCAGGTGGCGACGCGGCGTGTCGCGGTGCTGCATGCATAGGCGAGCCCGCCACACCCCGTCGCCTCCCTGTCTATCTTAGGGTGTGGCTCTGGGGTTGCGTGCTTCCTATTGTTGGAATAATAGAATGTCCGCACTGCGCCTGTCAACTAAGTGCACTGCGTGCATTAGCGTGAGGCCGAGCAGGAGGTGAGGAGGGGGGTCATGACCCCCCCCCTCCCAACCCCCTGCGAGGTTGAGCCTGGAACGAACCGGAGCAGGCGGCGATGTGGCGTGGCTCGGCACCGCATGCGTAGGTGAGTCCGCCACACCCCGTCGCCTCCTTGTCACACCTCGTGTGCATGTCAACCAAGCCAGGGTGTGACGTGGGATTGTGCCATTGCAGCCAAGTGAAAAGATTCGCCAAGTGGAGCAGGCGGTTTGACTCGGGCTAGCCGTTGTAGTGTTCTTGATTGGCTGGAAAAATTAATTGTCTAAGCGAACTACAATGCTTTATTGATAGCACATCTTCCGTCCCATACCGGACTGCACAGTGGACTGCATTTTTTTAGGTGAGGGGGTACTAGAGTTACTTGCTAGTTGTGCGTCGTTGGGCTTTTGTTTGTATTGGGCTGTGAGAATTTGTTGGGTCCGTTGGGGTGTAAGACGCATTGGGCTCAAGTCGGCCTGTGAGCACGGCTGGTTCCCGGTGCGTTGTGTGCGCTCTAATATTTAGTCCCACCTCGCCCGCGGAGACCGCGCTCGACCTGTTTATAAGCACTGGTGAGGCATATCTGTCGAACTCCTTTGGTTACTTATGTGGGCGCTTAAGCACGGCGCTCGCTGCTCTACGCTCTCTGACCTGTGGGCCCATATGTGCCCGGCCCCATGCATTGTGGCTCAGAACGGCTTGCCTACTGTGGGTGCAGACCTATTACGGGACTGGCCGGGGCCTAGTTGTAGCTGGGTGGTCAATTTTTTTCCTTATCTGAAGCATTTTTTTCTTTTTGGAGTATATATATTTTCGTGGTAGTACAAATGATGTCATTTGTACTGCTTGCACTAACGTTGAGTACTGCACTGCGCGCAGCAAGTCTGTGTGTTGTGCACCCCACGAAAGTTGTTGCGGCCCTTCTTGTTCTACATTTATGCATGTATTGCACTTCATGTATACACTTTGTGAACTGCCTTATATTTGTTCTGTGAACTGTATTCACGTTTGTTTAGAATGGTCTGCGGATTATATTTTTTTTAGAAATATTAATATTAATGTTCTTTTTCTATAATTACTATTTGTGAACTGCATGTGGACACATGTGTACTGCTTTTTTTACCATTGTGAACTGCATTAATCTTTTCTTTTTTAGGTACGAGTTGTAGTCAGATTACTTAATTTTTTTTGTTTAACATTATTTTTGAATATGTTTTGTATGTGAATAGTATGTTTTGGTATCACACATTAAATTTTTCAAAGTTGTCTAGATACTTGTTCTAATACAAATTAAGTTCGGTGAAAGCAATTGACCACAACCAAACTGACATTGTTTTTACAAAAGAAATGTTCAATATGAAGCAACAGGCATCATCAAAAGTTTGCATACATGAAATAAAGAACAACACAACGACTAAAGTAAAGTGAAACTAAACATAGCCCTGATTATTTCTAGTTGTTGTATTGGATTACAGCCTTGTACTTCTACTTCTTTGCTTCTTTGTCAATGTTTGCCCTGTCCAGTCCCATTATGACATCGTAGATGATTCTCCATGACTCATATGTTGCGAATGCATCGCTGCATACTTGATAAGCTTTTCTGGCAGCGGGCAAAATCCCCATAGAGTATGGTCCTCCTTGCGGTTAATATTTTTCTTCATGTCATGGTAGCGAATGTCTATCATCCTGCCGGCAACATCAGCCAAAGAGTCAAACTTGTTTTTAATGTATGGGTCTCTCTATTCCACCTGAATATCAATGTAGTTGTCGGAGTTGATCTCCAAACCAGATACCTTTAGCTTGCTTTTGTCTCCTTCAATGGCGAATCCGACGAAGGTGTACTCACCATTCATTAGGAATTTGTCTAGTTCCATTGGCCTGCAATATGTTTGTATAGAGTGAATATAGTTTATTTCTTAGAACTACCAATGTTTTTTTTGTTTTTTCCAAAACTGAACTGCAATATGAATATCTGAATCTGTTGCATTGAGTAGTTGCTAATACTCTGTTCAACATAACTAGTAAATCTGATAATAGATTGCATAAACAATGCATGTTTTGGCTTGTTTTCTTGAACTGAATTTCATACATGTTTTGTATAGTAATGTTCCAGTTTTCTATTGTTCAGCCAAATAATTTGTATTTGGTAAAACAAAATAAATGAATTCATATGCCATGCTTTTCAAAAATGAGAACCAAAGTTTAAATATTTGGCAATTGCAGTGAAGAAAATTTAAAATCAATATTGACAAGCAATAGTACAAATTGATAGATATTATGACCTGTCTTTAGCTGCAGAGATGTGGTAGACAAGTCATTCTTTTTCTACGCATAGCTAGAGCACTGCTGCCCGGTGTGGCTTCACATAGTGCGTGTACCCGACCTCAACGCCGACTAGTTTGACGGGCATTCCACCGAGATTCCTCCTGAACATGGACAGCATCTTGTCCATGTCTTCACCCTTGCTTGTGCAAACGACGTGGAGCTTGTGGTTGCCATGGAGGTGGACGTCGTGGAGCTCCCTGGTGTACGTGCGGCGCTGCTTGTACAGAGGTGCATCCGCCATGACTCTCCTCTTCTCTCTCATGTTTGTTCTGGAAAGAGAGGTTAGTGAAAGGAAGTGTGGAGAAGAAGATGCAATGGGGTTTGGGGGGGACAAAGCAGTTGTGTTTTCTCCTCTCCTCTCCTCTGCTCTCCTTGACAGGACATGGGAGAGGTGGAGCGGGGTGGTAGCGTGGCGGGCTCTGTTTTAAGTTATGTGGCAACTGCAGAGAGGTTCTCCTATGAGGAGGCTCTGTTAGTGTGTTGGAAATCCGGAACGTCGTCGCCTCTTTTTTCGTGACTAGTTCAAGGTATTGACGCAACTGTCAGAAAATGTGATGATTGTGTTTTCGGTGAATTTTCCAAGTCAGTGCAATTCTTTGCTATCAGAACAGAACTGCGTATGTCCACATAGTGTACTGCATTTAAGTGAAATTTATTCATACACTGAATTACATCGAATTAGGATTCACACAGATGTACGCACATTTAGTTTTTTGATGGAGTTCTTTCTTTTCTTCTCTTTTTTGTGGTAATACAACTTTTGTGTGGATGGAGGGTAGTGTGGGTAGGGGTGTCGGACTGCTTTGCTTAAGTGACAGGGCTGCATTCTTCATTTTAACCATACTGCATTGCAGAGTGAAGTGAACTGCAATTTAGAAAAAAAGAATACTTCATGCTTCCACTTGGAGAAATGCATCATTGTACGTCACGGACTACATTTGTACGTTGACTTCGGGCTTCTTGCGTTTTATTTATTAATAGTTTCTGGCAGTGCCGACGCACTTTTTTTTGTTGTTATTCATTTAAAAAATGTTTCTCATTTTTCTTTTTGATGTTTTATTTTTGAACTTATTGTATTTTCTTAGTGGGCCTTGTTGGCCCTGTGTTCGGGTGGTGAAGACGCATTGGGCCCAAGTCGGCCTGTGAGCACGGCTGGTTCCCTGTGCGTTGTGTGCGGCCTAATTTTTAGTCCCACCTCGCCCGCGGAAGGCGTGCCCGGCCTGTTTATAAGCGCTGGCGAGGCCGCCATATCGAACTCATCTGGTACTTATTTGGGCGCTTATACACGGCGCTCGCTGCTCTATGCTCTCTGACCTATGGGCCCATGTGTGGCCGGCCCCATGCATTGTGACTCAGAACGACTTGCCTTCTATGGGCACAGACCTACTACGAGACTGGCTGGGGCAGGTTGCACCTAGGTGGTCAATTTTTTTTGTATTTTTCTGTCTTGAGTATTTTTTTCATTGTCGGGGCGTGCACTGCTTTTACTAAATTATGCGTGCACTACATTGATCAGGGTTCTGTACTGCATGTGCACACATTCCGTAATGCATGTACAATTCTCATTTTTGTTTTCGTGTTTTTGCTGTTATGTAATCTTTTTTCCAATGTATGGGAGTGCACTACTTATTAAATCATACTTGTACTGCATTGATTATGTTTCTGTACTGCACATTCATATATTTCCGCACTACATATACATGTTACATTTTTATTTTTGTGTTTTTTCTCTTATGTATTCTTTTTTCAAATTTAGGGGTGTGCACTGCTTTATTGGGTATGTGTAAACTTCATTCAACAGAGTGTGTAGTGCACGTACACATTTTGCACTTCATGCGTCCTATTTGCACACTGCATCTTACTTCCATTTTGTGCACTGCTCGAATCTAATGATACATAAGCAAACAACAGAAAACAAATTATCACAAGCATTTTGTACGACAAGTTCATCATCAGCAAACTAAGTTGAACAGAAAGCAATCTAACATAATCAAAGTTCATCATTACAAGTGATTCTGCATGGCAAGCAAACTAAGTTCAACACACAAGCAAACTAACGATACATAAGCAAAACAACATAAAGCAAATTTGATCATAATTCTAAAACGACGCTGGCATTGTTGGCTCTTGCCGGCACCATCTTCTTCTTCACCAGTTAGGCTCTCCCCATCCCCAACTGCTCCTGGCGCGCTTCTTGGGAGGCTCCTCCTTCTCCAGCTTTCCACGGCGAAGCCCATCCTGGGTGAGGGTGATGCGGTTCCATATCTCGTATGTTGCGTAGGCGTCCTTTGCTGCATACTCGATGGCCTCATGGACAGAGGCAAGGTGGTCCAGTGCTTGTGTTCATCTTCGGTGATCTTATTCTTCATGTTGTTGTTGTAGTCGTCGATGAGCATGCCAGAGACGTCTCCAAGGGAGTCCAACTCCTTGGTTGCCTCGGGAACCCTCCACTCCTTCTGGATTTTGACGAAGTTGGCGACCTAGAGATTGACGCACTCTAGCCTGGTTTTGTCGCCGTCGATGGAGAAGCCTGCAAAGGTGTACCTGGGGTCAGCGAGGAAGTTGTCAAAGACGGTGCACCTTTCAGCGGCGCTCAGTTGGAAGAGCAGCACTGGGTGATTCTTGCCGATGGAGAGCTGGCAGAGGGCGGGTTTCTACGTCGCTTCAGGATCGTTGTTGTACTTGAGATCAATGCTGACGATCTTGTAGCGCTGGAGGCTAAGTTGACGCTCGTACTGTGTGAGGGAGATCGCCATCTGCTTCTTGTCGTTGGTGTGGATGACGTGCAACTTGGTGTTGCCATGGGCCTCCACGGCCTTGTCGCCCTTGTACTCGTCAGTGAACGCCATCGCCGGTAGTAGGGCTTGGTGTTTTGCGTGGATATGGAGCGATTTGGTGGCAGCACAATGGATACTTGTGTTTGTTGTGGATGAGAAGACCTTTGGCAGGGGTCTGGATTTAAGGGGAGGGCGCAGGCTGGGATGGCCGCATCGGATGAACTGCACGACCTCGCTGACGATGCGGTTGTGCAGATCATAGATTGGTGTTGCATCTGTGATCATGGGCTTGTGGCGATGGAACCGCTCTGATTGGGTGGTTGTATGCGAACGTGATTTTTTTAACGTGGTTTTATTTTATTTTTGATCAATAAATTTTTTTAACCACCACTTTCTGTGTGAACGGGCATTTTGTCACGGTTATATATGTATCCTATGTGATAATGAACTGCATTGGTTATAGTTATGCACTGTATCGTCTACAATACAAAACTGCACTTTGTCTACAGGTGCATACTTCACAGTTTTTTGCGTGTCCTTGTTGTAGCCCATGAAAAAAGTACAATGTATTCCGCAATTTTACGAGTTTTTCGATGTGTTCTATGCCATGTGTTTATTCATGTAGGTAATCCGGATCTGGATTGCTATATCGTACTGCATCGTGTAACAAAATGCACTGCATTTTTCTAGTTCTGCGTACTGCATCTGTTTTTTGCATGTACTTACTGCAGTCCCTGGTAAGGGAGGGGTAGGGGAAGGGGGGGTTGCCCCCCCCTCCCCACTTTTTTTGAATTTATTATTTTTTCTTAGTCAGCCTTGTTGGGCCTGTGTTCGGGTAGTGAAGACGCATTTGGGCCCAAGTCGTCCTGTGAGCACGGCTGGTTCCCGGTGCGTTGTGTGCGTCCTAATGTTTAGTCCCACTTCGCCCGCAGAAGGCGCGCCTGACCTGTTTATAAGCGCTGGTGAGGCTGTCGTATCGAACTCCTCTGGTTACTTAGTTGGGCGCTTATACACGGCGCTCGCGCTCCATGTGTGGTCGGCCCCATATATTGTGACTCAATACGACTCGCCTTCTGTGGGGGCAGACCTATTACGAGACTGGCTGGGGCCTATTGCACCTGGGTGGTCAATTTTTTTCGTTGTATTTTTTCTCTTAAGTATTTTTTCAATGTTGGGGCGTGCACTGTTTTAGTAAATTATCTGTGCACTGCATTGATCAGGGTTATGTACTGCATGTGCACGCATTTCGTACTACACATGTTTGCGCTACATTTTTGTGCACTCCATGGGTAGCATTTTTCTTTATAGTTTTTCCTCTTACGTATCCTTTTTCTAGTGTACGGGTGTGCACTGCTTTGGTGCCTCTATGCGCACTGCATTCATCATAGTCCTGTCCTACAGGTTTACACATTTTGCACTACGTGCATCCTTCTTTGTGCCAAAGTTGTGACTGGTTATGCCAACGTTGCGGACGGCATGACTTACATTTAAGGACTACATCAGGTGCAGTGATTTCTGCTTTGTGCACTACGCAAAAGTGCTTCTCTTTAGCTTCATTTTGAGCATGTACTGTACTTCATGCACATATATAGTGAACTTCCTGGTAGGACTTTGGAGAACTGCACACATAAAATGGTTTGTGCATTATATTTTTAGATAATTATTATTTAATGATCTGGGGTTAGTTTATGGGAATTGCTGCAGTCAAAGTGCACCTTCTTTTTTGGTTCCTTTTTCTTTGGTAACATAAGCCTTCATTGATTGTCCTTTATTCTTGGTAACATGATTTTCATTAACTCCCCTTTAATTTTCAGTTTTGACCTTTTTGCATTCCTCTTCTATAAATGTAGGCTAACTTTGACCCTTCCTTTGCAGTTCATTTCTCCTCTAGCCGCAAGTTCTCTCCTTTCTCCAGCCTCTCTTTATTTTTTTTCCTTTTCTAGGTTTTTTTTGCGATGGCTCCAGGCCCCTGCGAATCTCTTCTACTGCGGCCATGGTTGTGGTGTGCCGACGCACTGCGATTGTTCAGCTTGCTCGTAGGCCCGTCGTGCTCGTCGTGGGGGGGAGGTATTGTGCCGAACTGGGCGAGCGGAGCAGCTTGCATATGGCACAGTATTCACAAAAGGATTGGATATGGGCCACATCAACGTTTCTGTGTTCTATTCTACCCTGCTTCGTCGTGGCCTTGGCCGCACAAGTCCTTTTGTCCATCAGCTTACGCCAACAGATGTGGAGACTCACTACAAGATGGTATGTTTCGTTATATATGAAAAAAAATTCTTTTTGTTTTCTACCTTTTTTGTATAATTCCATACTATTCTGAACTTCTAGTATTTTAGGAATGCACTTTTTTTTGTTTTTTGAAGTGTACTGCACTGTGTTCTTATTTCTTGTTTCTATTTTTTTGCTTGTGTGCATGCAGCTTGTGTTTTAGTTTACATGGTTACAATATGTGAACTGCTTATATATTAGCTGAGCACTACATGTTTCCACATTTTTTCCCAATTTGTATGGTGTGTACTACATGTAGCTAGTCTCGAGTACTGCATGATAGTTCGAAGCGTATTGCATATTTGCAAGTTCTGTACTGCATATTAAATTGCGTTTTATCTGTACTACTTGTTGGACTGTTGTGCAGTTCATCTAGCTCGTGTCTGTAGTGTGTGTAGGTTTTTACCGCTCTGTGCACAATATGAGAATTGTACAGCTAGTATCGTTCTCAAAACAGTTTTATTATTTTTTGCAGAAAATTCCTCAATGAGCTGTTAGGTATCTCCGGCTCAAGAAGAAGGGAATTCTCCAAGTTGTTCTTGGTAATGGATACCTTAAACCAGCCAAGTACCGTGTAGGCGTTGACGGGCGGTTGTGTCTGCGGAAAGGGTGGAAGGAATTTGTCATTGATAGAGGCCTGAAGTCTGAGCAAGTTGTTGTCCTCATTTGCTACTGTCTCTGCGTGCTCGACGGCCTTGCTGGTCTGAATGCACTTGTCCACCTGCTGAGCAAACAGATGGAGATCATGCTTCTCCTTGACAAAAAAAATCTTCAGTATGCGGTTCATGTGCTCGCTTCTCTGTGTGGAAGTCATCCGAGCATAGAAAATTTCCTTGCAGTAAACCTAGATGCACTCGTGCCTGTCATCCCACAGCGAATTCATCACTTCGTCGTCTTGCAAGTTGTATCTCTGAATGAGGTTCTTCCATGCTCGTTCAAATTCTGACGGCATTAGTGGGTGGTTCAGCACCGCATTGAGTTCATCCTTGAGTTTCTCGTGCACCTTATACAGCAAGGCGAGGTGGTCTTTGTACTTCTTCATGATATGCCACCGACACAGCTTATGCGGAGTATGTGGGAGGATAGTTTTTAATGCTGCCTTCGTCGAAGAACACTGGTCTGAGAAGTCACAAATAGTGTTTTTTTATTAAGTTGTTTGTGTGTGTGTAAAATAGATGGAAGAAATATGTCGGACTTCTGGTTCTGGCAGACCCTTGAGGTTCGAACACTGGGGTGCACGCGGAGATCACACCCCTAGCCTACCCATGTTTCACCGCCTCGTAAGGATCTAAACTACACGAAGAAGAACACAAGGGACACAAGGTTTATACTGGTTCAGGCCACCATTGTGGTGTAATACCCTACTCCAGTTTGTGGTGTGTGGATTGCCTCTCGGGCTGATGAGGAACAGTACAAGGGAAGAACAGCCTCGCGAGGGTCTGTTCTTTGTTGGTGCGATGAACTGCTAGGGGAGTTCAGTCGCCTCTCTCTCTCTGTCTTGGGTGCAGATCCGATCAGATCCAGATGCCCTACCATGTGAGTGGCTAGTCCTATTTATAGGCGAAGGCCCCGGGCCTCTTCCCAAATATTGAGCGGGAAGGGTGCCAACAATTGGCCATTTTGAAGGGGAACATCTAGTACACTTATCCTGACTAAAGTTGGTCCTCGCCTGCCAAAAGACCCTGACGATGACGCTAGCTTGGGCTCCACGATGACCTCCATTCTGCCGTCCTACTGGTCTTGGTCTTATTGCACCGAAATGGTTACCTTTGCTTGATACCCTTGCCTGCGCTTGCCCCCTTTGCACCAAAGGGGAAACAAGGACTCTGAGCAGGGGACGGCGCCTGCCTGGCGGCCGCCAGGCCTTGGTCGTCATGGCTTGCGTCACAGGCACCTCGTGAGGTACCCCGCCTTGATCTCTCCGCCTCCTCGCGAGCCGACCTAATGAGGCCGTGCCTGAGGAAGCCTCCTGTCGTCCGCCCCGCGAGGCTTGGCCCCTCGCGAGGGTCTTGAGCATGTGTTGATGTATATGGGACGTATTGGGCCACTCCTTGAGCCATGCCGCAGGCCGCAGGCAAGCAAGTCTGGGTACCCCCGTTCCCAGAACGCCGACAGTAGCCCCCGGGCCCAAGGCGCGCTTGGAATTGGCTTAGCAGAGAAGCAAAGAGGCAAATGCGAAGCGCCGCGGGCCCCAATAGCATGCGGCCTTGGGCGCCGCGTGGCGGTTGATTGGACGTGGGCGTCCTGGCTCCCCCACAACACCTCGGTAGCTGCACGATTTGACAAGTCCCTGCATGCAAAACGGGTCCTGATTACCTGTGATCGTGGAGGCCGTCGGTTGGCCTCCCTCAGCTACATGTATGGAACGGCATGAGCCCCTCTGGTTCATCCCTCCTTGCTACTCTTTGTCTTCTTCTCGGCCTCTCGCCATCCCCATGGCTCCGCCGAAGAGGTTATCGGCCGCGGAAAAAGGGAAGGCTCGCCAGGAAGGGCTCGGCTCCCCTCCGACCAAGCGCGGCCGGGGCCGCCCTCGTAAGCACCCCACCGCCCCTGCTGCAGCTTCCCGGGGCCGTGGAAGCAGCCCTCTGCGCAGCGGTGGGCGTCCGGCTGCCATCGAGAGGTACACCGGAGCTGCGCGACCCCAAGGTCGCGCTTTCGCTCGGCGGAGGTGCTGCCGGAGTTCGTCGTGTGGTCGGCGGACCCGACCGGCACCTGGCTCCAACTTCCCCGTTTCTTCATAGGTGAGCTTCTGGCTGGTGCCCCAGGCTGCCTTTGGCTCCGAGCAGATGGTTGTTGCAGCAGGTCCTCTTGGCCTACCCTGGAGGTCTCCACCGTCAGGGAGGCGGCCTTGACCCGTGGCTGGCAAACATTTGCCCGCGCGCGCGACCTGCACCGATGTTGCACTCTGCACTTCAAGTTCGACAGCGACGCCACCCTCTACGTGAGGGTGTTCGGGGAAGACGGCTGCCGTGCCGGATGTTGTCCCAAAGACGATGACCGCGGTCACGTGCCCAGCCCCGGCGTTGGTCGGGGTGAAGGGAGCGGAGGGCGCGCGGGCAGCGGGGCCCGAGATCCGCCAAGCTCCGGTGACTCCCCCTCGGGTAGCAGCTCCTCCAGTGGTGGTCGTGACCAGCCCCCACCTCGTCGCCCTCGTCTGGGAGAGGGCAGCGGGTCGGCCCACCGCCACGCTCCGGTGAAGCGGGAGGTGGAATCTAGCTGAGCTTCGGAGGCAGTACGCGCCTTCACTGAGAGCTGGCACTGAGCAAGTCGTTCCCCTTTTGCTTTCCTTTCTCTCCTACGAAAAGAATGTAATCCGTTGCCCCGCGGGGCATGCTGAACTGTTGATGTTTTAATTGGTGCGCTGTTTCTACTGCTTATGTACTATGTTTTCATTCTGTGTGCCTATGCGTGAAAACCACTTATCTTGGGGGGCTCGTCGCGGTCCTCGCCCCCCGAGGCTAGTGCCTCGTCCTGCACCTTGTGTCCTGCAGAGTTTAGTCAGCAGGGGTAGTCCCCAGCCTTGGTAGCGAGGGGAACCAACCCAAACCCCATGATCGTGTCGCGATGCCCGTGGGGCACGGACTGGGATGGGTGCTCCCGCAGCGGACTCGAATAGGGAAGTTCCAAATTGTTGGGTAGAAAACACTCGCGAGGGTGCCCACGCTCCCCCCCTTGTGAGACTTTGCGTGGGAGAAAATGAAACGAACAAGTAAAACAGAAGAGTCACGAGCTCGAAATGGCAACAACTTCGGAAAAAACTTCAAATAGGAACAAACATGCCAACTGCGGAAAGCAAATGAAAGAGGCTGCGTCTGGCACCTAGTCTAGTCTTCGATGTCTTCTCACCAGCGCGGAGCTAAGTGCTGCCACTGGGCGTGGGAGGGAGCCCCCGAGGCCCGAGGGCGGCTCTCCGGAGACTCCAGGGCGTGTACAGCCCCACTCATTATTACGTGAGAGTGTCACGGGCAGTGAGCTTCACAGGCGTTTTCCTTCTTCACAGGCACTGGGCCTTTTCCAAAACACAGCTACTTCACAGGCATTCGCCTTCTTCACAGGCATCGGGCCTTTTTCAAAACACAGTACTTCACAGGCATTCGCCTTCTTCACAGGCACCGGGCCTTTTTCAAAACACAGCTACTTCACAGGCATTTGCCTTCTTCACATGCATCGGGCCTTTTTCAGGGGTAAAACCTTCGGAGGTGTTGGATGTTCCACGTGTTCTGGATGGGCACCCCCTCCTAGGTCTCCAAGCGTGCGGAGACGGGCTTGGAAACATGAACAACCTTAAACGGGCCCTCCCACATGGGAGAGAGCTTATGCAGCCCCTCCCTCGAGAGTCCTGGGGCGGATGTTGCGGCAGTGGTATCGCCGCAGTGCTTGTTGGTACCTTGCCGCCCGCAGGGCGGCTTCTCGGCGATGCTCCTCCCCAGCAAGAGATCTGTCCCCCGCATGGCGTCCTGCTGCGCTTCGTCGAACGCCAGGACCCGCGCGGAACGACGTCTGACCTCGTGAGGGAGAACGGCTTCAGCTCCATAAACCAGAAAGAACGGGGTCTCGCCAGTCCGCTTGGTTGCGGTCGTGCGGATTGACCATAGCATAGACTGGAGCTCGTCGTACCAGCCCCTGCCGCAGGCCTCCAGCTTCTTCTTGAAGGTCCTGGTCTTGAGGCCTCTCAGGACCTCTGCGTTGGCTCGCTCGGCCTCACCGTTGCTGCACGGGTGCGCCACCGAAGCGTAGCATATCTGTGTTCCAAGGTTAGGACAGTATGTTTTGAAGAGGTTACTGGTGAACTGCGAACCGTTGTCGGTGATGATGCGGTTCGACACCCCGAACCGGCTCACGAGGCCCTTGATGAACTTGACCGCGGAGCCTGCGGGGATGGTGCGGACAGCTTCCACATCAGCCCAGTTGGTGAACTTGTCCATGACAACATAGAGGTAGCGGTAGCCCCCTGGCGCCCGAGGGAACGGGCCTAGGATATCCAGTCCCCAGACTGCAAAGGGCCACGAGAGGGGTATAGTCTGCAGACCTCCCGCCGGCTGATGGATCTGCTTGGCATGGAACTGACAGGCCTCGCAAGCTTTCACCAGTTCTGGAGCGTCATTGAGTGATGTGGGCCAATAGAACCCGCTACGGAACGCCTTACCGATGAGAGTTCGTGACGACGAGTGATGCCCACAGTCGCCACTGTGTATGTCTGCCAGTAGCTCCTTCCCTTGCTCCCTGGAAATGCAACGTAGGGACACATCATTCGGTCGTCTTCGGTAGAGCTCCCCATCCTTAAGGCAGTATGTTGTGGCCTGCCGTGCCACACGCTCTGCCTCCTCCTCCTTTTCTGGCAACGTGCCTCGCGTCAGGTAACTCCTGAGCTCCGTGATCCAGCACCCCTCCTGAGGTTCCAACGCCAGGAGCAGGCGCACTCCAGATGTCGGGCCGCAGACCGGGGCTCCCGAGGCAGGCGGCTGGGGGAGCTCCCCTCGGGGGTGCGCCGTGCTTGATAGCGATGGCGTCGCTGAGGGCTTGAAGAGCCGCTCCTCGAAGACGCCAGGCTCCTGAGCTAGCCGCCTGGATGCCCTTTTTGCGATGTCATCAGCCTCTTGATTGGTGTCGCGAGGCACATGCTGCAACTCCAGCCCCCAAAACTGCTTCTCCATCCTGCGGACCTCCGTGAGGTAGGCTTCCTTGTGCTCGTCCTTTGGTTTGTATACTTTGTTGGAGAAGTTGACAAGGAGCTGCGAATCACCCTTGATGGTGAGGCGCTTCACCCCCAGGGCGACTGCAGCCCTCAGGCCTGCTATCAGGCCTTCGTATTCTGCTATGTTGTTGGAGACCTTTTTCCCATGCTGAAAACAGAGTTGCACGGCGTAGTAGAGCTTGTCTTGAGTGGGGGATACGAGTACCACACTAGCCACTGCGCCGTGTCGGGAGAACGCCCCGTTGAAGTACATGACCCATCCGTCCGGTGCCTCGCTCCCTGGGGAGAGCGATCGATCCTCGCCAGCCTCGAGGCCTGGTGCCTCTGCCCATTCCGCTATGAAATCCGCAAGCGCAGCCCCTTTGATGACTCTGGTTGTGCTAAATTCTATCTGAAATGTCTGCAGCTCGATATTCCACTCAGCGACTCTTCCAGCTGAGTTGGGGCTCCTGAGCACCCTTTCCAAGGGGTATGCTGAGACAACCTTGATGCGATGGCCTTGGAAATAGTGCCACAGCTTGCGCGAGGCCACCAATAGCGCGAGGAGGAGTTTTTGGGGCATGGGGTACCGCGCCCTTGCGTCCCGCAATACCGTGCTGATGAAGTACACTGGGTGCTCGACAAGGTTGGGAGTGCTGGTGCCACTAGCGTCCTCCGGAGGCCGGGGCGCCTCCTGGGACGACGGAGCCCCCGGTGACTGGTCGCCTGGGGAGGGGCCTCTTCTGCTCCGGGTGTGCTTCCCTTCTGTGGCTGGTCCTCCTTGGCTGCAGCCGCGGTCGCTGTGAGGCCCTCTCGGCCCTGCTTTGCTTTAACCAGGACGGTTGCTGCGGCCTTGGTCCTACGCTCCTCCCTAAAGCCACCAGGGCTGCGCTGGCAGAGTAGGGGGTGGCCGCAAGGTAGAGCACCAGGGGCTCCTGAGGGCGCGGAGGCACCATCACCGGGTGGTTGGTCAAGTACCTCTTGAGATCCTGGAACGCCTTGTCGGCCTCTTCAGTCCATTCAAAGGGGCCCTTTTTCTTCATCAGCTTGAAGAAGGGCAGCGCTCGTTCCCCCAGCTTGGAGATGAAACGCCCTAGTGCGGTCACGCGCCCGGTGAGCTTCTGCGTCTCTCTGAGGGTCTTCGGCGGGCTCATGTCCTTGACTACTTTTACCTTTTCCGGCTTGGCCTCGATGCCCCGGTGGGATACTAGGAAACCCAGGAGCTTGCCCAAGGGGACTCCAAACACACACTTCTCCGGGTTGAGCCGTAGGTCCACCTCGTTAAGGCTCGTGAAGGTTTCCTCCAAGTCTTGTATCAGAGTTTTTGCCTCTCGAGACTTCACCACAATGTCATCGACATAAGCCTCCGCATTCCTCCTGAGCTGCCGACCCAAGGCGATGTGCATTAGCCGCTGAAAGGTCGCACCAGCATTGCGCAACCTGAATGGCATGCACGTATAGCAGTAAACCCCGCACGGGGTCAGGAAGGTCGTCTTTTCCACATCTTCTACTGCCATCTTGATCTGGTGGTAGCCGGAGAAAGCATCCAGGAAACACAACAAGTCACACTCGGCGGTGGAGTCGACGATCTGGTCGATGCGAGGGAGCGGGAACGAATCCTGCGGGCAGGCCTTGTTGAGGTTGGTGAAGTCGACATACATGCGTTCCTTTCCCCCCTTCTTCGGCACGACCACAGGGTTAGCCAGCCAGTCTGGGTAGCGGACCTCGCGAATAACCCCCGCCGCTTCCAACTTGCGGGTCTCTTGGACGATGAAAGCTTGCTTCTCAGTGGACTGCCGCCTTGCCTTCTGCTTCACTGTGCGCATGTTGGGGCACACATTGAGGTGATGCTCGATTACGCCCCTCGGGACCCCTGCAAGCTGATCAGGTTCCCACGCGAATACCTTCTTGTTCATGCGCAGGAATTTCACCAAAGCTTCCTCCTGTTCGGGCTCGAGGTTGGCGCCTATGGTGAAGGTGGCACTGGTGGATCCGTCTTCGTCAACCAGTACCGGCTTGGTTTCCGCCTTGTCCTGAGTGAATAGCTTCTTCTTCTTGGCCGGTGCAGCCCCCTTGGGCTCAGAGGCGTCTGAGTTGACGGGCCGCGCCGCTGTCGCGGCCTTGAAAACAAGCTTGAGCGCTTGCAATGCGTCCCCGGTGTCCCCAGACACGGTGAGGACGCCGCTACTCCCGGGCATCTTCATGAGGTTGTATGCCGGGTGAGTTGCGGCCATGAACCGGGCTAGCGCCGGGTAGCCAAGGATGGTGTTGTATGGAAGGCCGATGGGGGCAATGTCGAAGTTGATTAGCTCCGTGCGGAAGTTGTCGTAGGTGCCGAAGGTCACCGGAAGGCGGATCTGCCCCAGGGAGCCGATGTAGCTACCTCCAATGCCCAAGAAGGGCTTGCTGGGCTACAGCCGTTCCAACGGTACGTGGAGAAGGCTAAAGGCCTCCACTGAGAGCACGCTGAGGCCAGCGCTGCCGTTGATGAGGGTCTTGGTGACCGCCACGTTGCAGATGGTGGGGGTGCATAACATTGGGAGCGCGCCCGAGCAGGCCGAGTTGGAGGGGTGATCATCTGAGCTGAAGGCCAGGTCGGCTTTTGGTGCCGCCCAGCCCGGAGGCGCCCCGCGCAGCACACGGGTGGCGCCGATCTGGCGGACGAATGGCTTGATGTGGTGGCTTGAAGGTGGTGCCTGCGATCCGCCCAGGAGGGCTGCGACGACAGGGGGCACCGGAGCAGCATGATGGGTGAGGAAGAGGTTGCACAACTCCTCCCAGGAGGCCACAGAAGTCGCCGGCAAGTGGAGCAGCCACATGCGTGGGACGCGGGTGAGGGCCATGGGCAGCCAGTTAGCCACGACCCTGTCATCGCCTCCGGCCTTGAGGACGGCTTCTTCATATGCTAGCAGGAAGGCCAGCGGATCGGCCATGCCGTCGTAGCGCGGCGGCATGTCCGTCTTGAACTTGTTCGGCGACTGCACTTGTCGCAAGGTGGGGGCCAGGGCTCGAAGCCCCCTGGTTCCCGCGCCAGCGTCGACAGCCGGAGCAGGCAGTGCGTTGGCCGCCATGAGGGCGGAGCGCGGTGCTGATGGAGAACAGGTCGACGGAAGGGAGAGCTCTAGCGCACCCCTACCTCGCGTGCCATATGTCGGATTTCGGGTTCCGGCAGACCCTTGAGGTTCGAACACTAGGGTGCACGCGGAGATCACACCCCCAGCCTACCCATGTTTCACCGCCTCGTAGGGATCTAAACTACACGAAGAACAACACAAGGGACACAAGGTTTATACTGGTTCAGGCCACCATTGTGGTGTAATACCCTACTCCAGTTTGTGGTGTGTGGATTGCCTCTAGGGCTGATGAGGAATAGTACAAGGGAAGAACAGCCTCGCGAGGGTCTGTTCTTGGTTGGTGCGATGAACTGCTAGGGGAGTTCAGTCGCCTCTCTCTCTGTGTGTCTTGGGTGCGGATCCGATTATATCCAGATGCCCTACCCTGTGAGTGGCTAGTCCTATTTATAGGCAAAGGCCCGGGGCCTCTTCCCAACTATTGAGCGGGAAGGGCACCAACAATTGGCCATTTTGAAGGGGAACATC
This sequence comes from Triticum aestivum, assembly GCF_018294505.1. Taxonomy (NCBI): domain Eukaryota; kingdom Viridiplantae; phylum Streptophyta; class Magnoliopsida; order Poales; family Poaceae; genus Triticum; species Triticum aestivum. The sequence continues at coordinate 356,831,245 of NC_057810.1, read as the reverse complement.
TAGTACACTTATCCTGACTAAGTTGGTCCTCGCCTGCCAAAAGACCCTGACGATGACGCTGGCTTGGGCTCCACGATGACCTCCGTTCTGCCATCCTGTTGGTCTTGGTCTTGTTGCACCGAAATGGTTACCTTTGCTTGATACCCTTGCCTGCGCTTGACCCCTTTGCACCAAAGGGGAAACAAGGACTCTGCGCAGGCCGGCGCCCGCCTGGCGCCCGCCTGGCCTTGGTCGTCATGGCTTGCGTCACGGGCACCTCGTGAGGTACCCCACCTTGATCTCTCCGCCTCATTGCGAGCTGGCCTGACGAGGCCGTGCCTGAGGAAGCCTCCTGTCGTCCACCCCGCGAGGCTTGGCCCCTCGCGAGGGTCCTGAGCATGTGTTGATGTAGATAAGCCGTATTGGGCCACTCCTTGAGCCACGCCGCAGGCCGCAGGCACGCAAGTCTGGGTACCCCCGTTCCCAGAACACCGACAAAATATAAGTGAACCAAACAAACGTAAGTATGCAGGTGTTGTTTTTTTGTACCTGTGAGCATGCAGATTGGCGGCTTGTTGTTCATACACCTTAGAAATGTTTTGAAAACCCACTCGAATGATTGTATTGTTTCATCTCGCACGAGGGCAATAGCAAATATGGTGCTCTGTAGATGATGGTTCACTCCCACGAAGACTCTCAGCGGCATGTGGAATTTATTAGTTTTATACGTCGTGTCAAATGTAACGCAGTCTCCAAAATCTTCATACGATCCTTTGCAACTTCCGTTCGCCCAAAAGACATTTCTTACACGGTTACCTGCATCAACGTCATAATCATAGAAGAACTCTGGATTTATCTTCTGCATTTTCTCAAAGAAATCCAGAAGTTTCTTGACATCATCTTCGGACTCTTCTCTGGCAAACTTCTGTTTCCTGCATTTTCAAACACAATGCAAACTCATCTCATCAAACAGGGAATAATTACTGACAGAATGCTCAAGAGATATGTTCTATGACGTGCTTACTTGTTTACCCAGTCGCGGCTAGTATGTCCCATGTACTGCAGACCGCCGAACATACGTGACAGCGTCAACATCATCTGAGCATGTGTGTGGTTGTCCAGTTGCATGTCTTTCACTAACTAGTCTATCAAAGGATCATCTTTTTTGTGCGATCGCATGTGCAAAAGCATCTCGGGGCTTTCCAGCATCTTGTGATTGTGGTTGAGTTGAACCATTTCTATCACAAATTTGCCATCCTTCCTCTTTTTGACTCTAATCTTTGCCTTGCAGCCAATCCTTTTTTTATGTCTTCTGACGTATCCGGTGATAATCTGACATAGTCTGCTTGTGCGTCCCTTCTCTTGAGCAGAAAATGTAGGCATTTGTCCTGTGTTTTGCCCTCTTGCATATGCCAAACCCTGCACATCTTACATAATTGTTGTAAAAGTCCCATGCCTTGTCATACATGGTGAATTTCATTCCAGCAGTAGGTATGAGGTTCAACGGCATGTTTTTATCCTGCATTAATTGCAATGCTCTATGAGATAATTTGTTCTGTTTTGTTTTAAATACGAGGAGTGCAAACGAGTTTAATAAAGCATTGCAATGTTCCTAAGTTTTCAAAAGAATACAATGTATTAGATGCTAGGTCAAACCTCACAAGAAATATCAATGTGCACTGCAATGTTATCTGAATGGACTGCAACTATTTTTTTCAAAACATAAACTTACATGTGTGTAGAGTCGTTCACCTGATGGTGTTTGCAGCTCGCCGGGTTGTATTGGACATGGCGGGGTTATAGAATATGTGTGTAGTTGAGGATCGCGCGGCAGCAATAGTAAGGAGGATTTGTACCTGCTGTTGACTTTTGACCGAGGCACCGTTGGTGGTCGCAGCGTCGAAGTTGATGCAACAGGTCTACTTGGAGCTCTGTTTTTTGGTGCAGCAGGTGGATGCTGAGCTCTGTTTTGGGGTGCAGCAGGTGGACATGGTGGTAATCCAGTGTTGTGACGATGTCTCAGTGGATTGGTTTGAAAATTTTGGAGCAGTGGCACATCATCATAGTCATAATCATCATCTACTGCAACATCGTGTTCAACTGCATCATCATTGTCTATTCGGACATGCTGTCCAAACGTAGTGAACTCGTGCTTATACTCCGGGTTGAGAACTGTTATTGGCTCATCTTCATCGTCATCATCTTCATCATCCTGTTGGTGAGTGCCTTCCCAGACAAATGTGACATCATCGTCATCTTCGACTACATCTTCTTCCTGGAAAAAATCTTCTTCCGGAGAGTACTGCACCCTGTTTGTTGTCGTGAAGAATCCTCGAGGAATCTCAGGGGTAACCCAGCCAGTATCTCTTTCAGAAGAAGCTCCACTCTTCTGAAAGTTGTTGTTCTCAGTGTTGTCAATTATGCGCGGCATTTTGTATCTGTTGAACGTCATTTCCTGCGCACAAAATGACCGAGCTGCATTGTCAGGTTAAATGAACTGAATCATGTGAACTACAATGTGTTCGAAATGGTACTGCCGAAGTATTGCACGCTGACTGCATCACCCCGCAAGGTGAACTGAAGCAACCGCACTGCATAACCGAGCAAGTGCACTGCATTTTCCCCCACAACGAACCAAAGCAACCGCACTGCATAGTTTTTGTAGGCGTACTGTACTGCTTGTACTGCTTTGTCTAAAATAACTACACTAAGATGGTTGCGGAAGTGTACTGCTTACCTCCTGTTTGCAGTGATTTCTTGCGTTTGCAGGAGGAAGTTCCCTTCTCGTCCGTCTGCACAACTTTCATGTTCACCGTGCAGTCCACTTGGCCTTCAGAAGTTCATGAGCGGTCTGGACGTTGCTCAAGGTGAACGGGAACGGAGGATTTGCTCTGAAGGTCGTTGCAGACTTATTCCAAGAAGTTGTTGTGGATGAAGGAACCTTGCGCACAGTCCTCCTTGCTCGAATTGGTTTGATGTCGAGGCAGCACCAATCCACATCTGATGAAGTACAGCTAATTGCAGGCCCGGAGGAGTTCGGTGGCGGCACTACCGAGCTGCTGCAGTGGAAGAAGGCCGATATGCTGGTGGGGGAGGTATTGCTTGGTGCCTGCCACGAAAGAAGGCCGATAGGCTGGTGGGGAGGTATTACTTGGTGCCTGCTGCGGAAGAAGGCCGAGAGGCGACGGGCGACGTCGCTGCCTGGCCCCCGCCGCGGAAGAAGGCCGGGAGGGGAGGGGCGGTGTCGCTACCGGCCGCCACCACGGAAAAAGGTCGGGAGGGGAGTGGCGGTTGCGCTCCCAGGGCGCTGCCGCGGAAGAAAGCAGGGAGGGGAGGGGCGGCATCGCTCCCAGGACACCGCCGTGGAGAAGGCCGGGACGGGAGGGGCTGCGGTGCTCCCTGGTCACTGCCGCAGAAGAAGGCCGTGAGGGGAGGGGCGGCAGCGCTCCCAGGCCGCTGCCGTGGAAGAAGGTCGGGAGGGGAGGGGCAGCAGTGCTCCCAGGCCGCTGCCGCGGTAGAAGGCCGGGAGGGAAGGGGCGGCGGCGATCTGTTGGTGGTGTGCAGAATAAGGCTGGTGTTATTAGAATAAGACTCTTAAGGGGTGTTATCATAATAGACCCACCCTATATATATATATATATATCTGTGTGTGTGTGTAATAAAATAAGATATATATATATACACATATACATACTATTATTGAAGGGAAACATAGGTTCAGTTTTGCATTCTTATAGAAAAAAAGAACTGAGCTGTGCGTCGTCTTGAAAAAACAAACATAACTTGGACTGCTGATGTTATAGACAAGCTAGGTTGGGAGGCCCATAGGCCGCTTGATCCAGACATGTCGTGGGCTGCCCATGTTAAACAACAAAACCTAGGCCATGGACCTGGTGGGCCCGGGACTGTCAGCCTCTCGACGAACAGTTGTCTCTCGATTCCTCTTGTTTTGCTGAACATGTTGGGAACGACAGACGGCGGCGCCATGGCGATATCACCAAGGTAGAGGATGACGTCGAGAACGTGGACCGAATGAACTAGAGCGGGGGAAGACGCAGGCAGAGGGGAGTACGAGGGTTGACTTGTTCGGATGCAGGGTGGCCGGTGGAGCTCCTTGGTATCATTGTCTTCTTTCATGTTGGCGTAGCAGGCATTGATGATGGTCTCGGCAAGGTCAACCACGGAGACCTTCTCGTGCCCATTGCCAATCATCTTGTATTGCTTCTGGATGTCGACAAGCTTTCTGCACTAGATGGCCGAATCGTCACGTTCTTCGTTCTCTCCACCGTAGCGAGGGTGCAGTCGGCGCTGCCGATGAAACGGGCGAATGCTCTAGAACCTCTGATGGCCCTACAGCAATGGTAGACGGGAACCTCGTCTCACACGCATACCTGGGCGACTGTGATCCGCTGGTCCCTGTTAGGAGAAGAATGGATGGGCACAAGGTCTAGTCCTGCGACTTTGTGCTTTCTCGTCCTGTAGGTACTGCTTGAACTCGGCTAGGCAGAGCTTCACCGAGTCCGGATCATTGGTGTACATCACATTCAACTTGGTGCCGCCATGGGACAGAACGGAGAACTCAAAGGTGAAATCCTTGCTGAAGTCCATATCCAGCAGGCTCACCCCTCAGATCTCCATTGAAGTCTCTTCAAGTGAACGAGTGAGTAGGCGGCAGCAGCAGTTTGTTTTTCAGCTCTTGGGGAACTGGATTCAACAGTAAACTGAGTGTGTATAGGCGACAAAAGTTACTACCCCTCCTTCGCCCGCTGCACGCCCGGCAGAATATGCACCCTCGGCACATTCAAACGCCTCCATTAAGAAACCTATTCCGGCCACACACGCCAGTTCACGAGTGGGTCTATATTGGTACTGTAATAACAAGTGTTAGTGGTCACTCTACTTAAATTTAATTAGCTTTAATTAAAATGTATTCTTAAAACAAGCAATGCATTGGCTCGTTCTATCAGTGCCGCGGGATCAACATGCACAACAAACAAAATTATTATTCTAAGGACGCACATGATCAGCACATTTGCCACACTTTCAAATAGAAAATACTACCAAGTTTGAACAGTTTGTTATGGTTGCTATCCTCTGCATCATCATGTCGTGTTTCCCAGCTTGCAAGATTCAGAACCAACAAATAAGATTCAAGTAATAAGTACAACAAAGATGCCTACACATCTCATTGATTCCCAGCTTCCAAGATTCAGAACCAACAAATAAGATTCAAATAATAAGTACAACAAAGATGCCTACACATCTCATTGATTCCCAGCTTGAAAGATTCAGAACCAACCTATTAGGGCCTTTTGATAAAGTGAATATTGCGATTAAATCCATCTTGTCTAGCCGTGTCATACAACCCAAGAACTTGGCGAATGCTCTTGACTATCACAACATCTGTAGTAGAGTATTCATGTTTGCACAGATAAGAAAGAGCATGATTAATATAATAGTGGCACTAGTTGAAGCAACCGGTGTGAGGGGCCCTATACCGCCACGACTCGATGTGGTGAACCTGCAACTCCACTCGGATGAGCTCAACCTGCAGATCCATGATTCAATTCATGCGCCTTTTTCTGCAGTTCACTTGAAATGAAGCAAAGATTGCATCATTCAACTAGCAAGAAGTACTTTCTCTCGTGAGCTGGCAGGTTCTTCTTTAGTAGTTGCACTAAAATTCAGCAACATTGAGGTTTGTTGTCCTCCTCATGTAAGGTGCAACTATAATTTGCTTATCCTTTTGTGCAGTTCCACTAAAATAAAGTGCCATTATGGTGACAGTGACGGCTCATCTTGCAAAAGCTAATAAAATGTTGTACGAGATTACCAGCAGAATTTGATGGAGATTTTGGAAACTCCAATCACCATTTTGTGCAATTCCACCAAAATTGAGAGATGTTGCCCACGTGACATTTTAGTTGAACTGCACAAGACACTCATTCCAAAAGAAAGTGTTTTGTGTAGTTCACCAAAAGGTCACAATAGCAACAGGTGAAATGGATATCCCTATCTGCACAAAAAGATAGAAATTAAACAGTTGCTGGTTAATAAGAATATACCAAACATACACGAAATGAAAATAAGCATATTAATTATGTTCATGGCAATCATGCAAGGACAGTAGAAATTTTAAGACATCAGCAATGCTTCATGTTACCGGAAGCATTACGATCACCTATGACATTCGTCAAATATGGGATTACTTTAATGGTGGCATTGCTTGTTTACCAGATACAGTAAATCAACAGCAGCTAAAGAGTTGGTTTAAGGGCATGGAACCATGGGACACCAGGTCAATCAGCAGCATAAAGAAGCAACTTACTTATCATACTTGGGAAAACAGCAGGAGTACCATTTGTTAACACAGTTTAATTGTATCATATCACTGGAGGTATTAGATTAACAATAACACTGGTTAGACATGTCCTTAAGGTAACAGTGTGATCGCTTCATTTTATATGCGCCCTTACATTAACAATAGCAAAAGGTTGGTATAAGGACATGCGACAGTGCACGCATCAGCACAATGTACCTACAAGGTGGCATAAAGTGGTGATGTCGAGTTTGTTCATGCTCTGTGAGGGCAGCAAATCTAATCCTGGAGAACTTTTCCTATGTGAGGGCAGCAAATCTAATCCTGGAGACCTTTTACTATGTGAGGGCATCAAATCTAATCCTGGAGACCTTTTACTATGTGAGGGTAGCAAATCTAATCCTGGACATACTCTGTTGACTTGTCCACCAGCCACCACTTTCTATCCATTTTTCAACCAATAATAGATCAGTTCCTTATCCAGGTTGTACTGAGTTTTCCCATCATTTCCTGTCAGGACCCCGACTCAATGCCACACCGATCTAGCATGTAACACCTCATATCTCTTTGCGGCCTCACGCATGGTATTCCCACAGGTGTCGCCTTACATTGTACGGGACCATTTGCGCCTTTTGGCACACGTATATGAGAGTGTCGCTAGCATCCATATGACAAGGAGCCCAGGCTGACATGGCTAGTCGTGAACCCAAAGTGGCACTAACTTATAGGGACAGGCATACATGACCCAGCAACGAACGTGTCGATCATCAACGGGTGAATCCGGGCTGTAGCAACTGGGCTAGCAGGACTCCAGTAAACCGGGCTATAGCAGGCTAACAGGACTCCGGTAGTCATCGCGTGACATTTCCCTGTAGGGACAGACACAGGAACGAAGGACACATGCCGGCCAGCCTAAGTGTTCCGGAGCAGTAGCAAGCTATGAGGGCTCAGTGGAAGCACTAGGAGACATTTCTCGGTAAGAGAGGCTACCAAGGATAAACAACTAGATAGTTAGATCCCACACATACCAAGCATTTCAATCATACACACAATATGCTTGATATGTGTACATACAACATGGCATCACAACACGACTCTACAACTCAAGTACTTTATTCAAAGGCTTAGAGAGCCATACATATCATACACACAAGTACGGGTCACATGACCCAGCATTCAAGACATACACACATACAAGCCAACAACGGAAGTAACATGTCTGAGTATAGACAACTAGAAAATAAAAGAGGCTTGAGGAAGCCTGGCTATCCTACACATTAATACCATCTACGCGTAGTTGGGAGTGAGCCGCGTCGAGTGGTGGTGGTGATGGAGCTCCAGGTCGCCGGAAACGACGTCGGTGATGAGCTGTGTGGCTGTCGTAGCTTGGGTGAAGTCAAGCTCGTCACTATGGGGCTCTTGGAGGCTCAAGGCCAGCTCCTACGTGGTCTACGTGACAAGTTGAACTCGTTGGACATGGTGGCGTGGCTGTTAGTTGGCCGGAGCATCGTCGGCGACGAGCTCAGGCGGCGGCGCGTGCGGTGCTGCTTATTGCAGTCGAAGCAGGGAGCGATAGCAAGAACGAGAGCAAGGGGAAGAGGCAGAAGCTCACGACGAAGACGATGAGCTAGGCGACACGGTCGGGGATGAACTGTTGCGACGATGACAGAGAAGGGGATCTCCGATGGTGGTGGAGTCGAACGGGGTTGATGCAGTGGCTTCGGGGCACGCGAGCGCTTGGGGCTTGGACTGCTCGATGAGAAGACGATGGCGGAGCTACTGGACACGATCAAGCGGCATAGGGACGGCGGTGGCTACGTATACGACGGCGAGGTGGCAGCGGCTGCGTCGGCCATGGCGGAGGGGAGCAAGGGAGAGGTGACGGGGGCGAATGGATGTTTCCAGGGGGTCGAGGGGGCGACGTGGAGGTCGTCCAGCTAGTCCACGGGCGAAGCGACAAGCAGGTGGCGCCGTGGCGAGCTCGCGCTCGTCGGTGTCACCTCCCTGCCTTCCTGGCGGGGACGAAGCAGCTGGCTGGCGCGGGCCAGCACAGTGCTGGGCCGCTAGGTGGGCTGGGTGGTGGTTCGGCCAAGTAAGTGGCCTTTTCCATTTATTTCTGTTTTTGTTTATTTCTGTAAGTTTGTTGCATTTCTAAAAATACCTAGACATCTTCAAAATTCACCAAACTTCACATGGCCACTGTTTGGAATATATCCAACAAGGAACATTTTAGTTTGGGATTATTTGAGCATTTGAAATATTTTATAGTATTTAAATGCCCAAATTCAAATTACTAATGATTTAATCCAGTGACCTTAAGATGACCTAGAAATTTGTGCACCATTTTTGGCAGTGGTTTAAGACCAAGGCAGAGATGATGAACATTTTAGAAGGGCATTTCAGGTTCATTGAAAATATTTTTAGTAAACCCTAGTTGGTTTCAGGGGGTGCTGGGGGTTCTGTCATCCCCATTTAAAGTTTTCTGATAAAAGATAAACATGATGCAAGCACTCTAATGCATGAACTAGCTAGGTTGTGACAACTCACCCCCACTCAGAAAAATCTTGTCCCAAGATTTAGGATCCTCTGGAAAGAAGGCAGGATACTCAAGTCAAAGACGATCCTCCCTTTCCCAAGTTGCTTCCTTCTCAGAATGGTGTGACCATTGGACCTTCAGAAACTTGATGTTATGGCGTCGAGTGGTACGCTCGACTTGATCAAGGACACGAACGGGGTATTCTCGATAGGTGAGATTATCTTCAAGATCAAGCGTTTCATGGTCCACTCCATGGATAGGATTCGAGAAGCAACACCTGAGTTGAGAAACGTGGAAGACATCGTGGACTCTGGAGAGGTGCGGAGGTAGTTCCAATTGGTAGGCAACTTCTCCTCATTTGGCAAGAATGCGAAAAGGTCCAATGTAGCGAGGGGCCAATTTGCCTTTGATACCGAAGCGATGGGTTCCCTTTAGAGGAGTAACCCGAAGGTAAGCCTTCTCGTCAACTTCAAAAGTCATAGCCTTATGTTTACGATCATATTGGCTCTTTTGACGAGATTGGGTTGTTTTCAACTTTTCACGAACGATGCGAACTTGCACTTCTGCTTCCTGGATCATGGTCGGGCCAAAGAATTGTCTTTACCCGGTTTCTGACCAGTTAAGAGGTGTTCGACACCTTTGTCCATAGAGAACTTCAAAAGGGGCTTTACCCAAGCTAGATTGATAGATGTTGTTATAAGCAAATTTGGCAAATGGAAGGCATTTCTCCCAATCCATTCCGAATGAGATAACATAAGCTCGAAGCATGTCTTCTAGGATATGGTTGACGTGTTCTACTTGACCACTTGATTGAGGGTGAAAGGCGGTGCTAAAAGAAAGACGGGTTCCCATAGCATTTTGGAAACTTTCCCAAAATCGAGAGGTGAAGAGACTTCCTCGATCTGAGTTGATTTCCAATGGAACACCATGGAGAGACACTATCCGGGAGATATATAGGTATGCTAGCTGACTAGCGGTTATACTCTCACAAATAGGCAAGAAATAGGCCACTTTGGAAAGGCGGTCGATAACGACAAAGATAGCATTATTCCCTCTCTTGGTCCTGGGAAAACTGGTGATGAAACCCATACCAATTTTATCCCATTTCCATTCAGGAATAGCTAAAGGTTGAAGGATGCCAGCAGGCCGTTGATGCCCTGCTTTAACTCGACGGCGAACATCGCAATTAGCCACAAATTGAGCAATGTCTCTCTTCATCCTAGTCCACGAGAACCTCTGGCGTAGGTCCTGATACATCTTGGTACTACCGGGATGAATGGTGAGAGGAGATTCATGAGCTTCCTTAAGGATCAACTGTCGTAGATGCTGGTTCTTAGGAACCAGTAAACGGTTCTCAAAGTACACAACACCGTGACCATTCATAGAGAAACATGTAGCAACTCTGCTAGAAATGTGCTCCTTGATCCAAGATATCCCTTTATCTCGCTTCTGGGCAGCTATGATTTGATCCATAAGAGTTGGTTTCGCCACCAAGGTGGAAAGGAATCCTTGAGGAATGTTGTGAAGGTTAAGCTTCCAAAATTCCTCATGGAGAAGCGGTTGACTTTGTTGTAACATCAGGTTGTTCCAATAAGATTTACGACTTAGTGCATCAGCCATAACATTGGCTTTCCCTGGGGTGTAAGTTATCCCTAAGAAGAAATATGTGATCAACTCGACCCAACGTCTTTGCCTGAGATTCAAATCCGGTTGGGTGAATATATACTTCACACTTTGGTGATCAGTGAAGATTTCACAACGATTACCGAGAAGGTAATGTCGCCAGGTTTTAAGTGCATGGACTACAGCTGCAAGCTCTAGATCATGAGTAGAATAATTTTCCTCATGTTGGTGCAATTGCCGTGAAGCGTAGGCAATTACGTGACGATATTGCATGAGAATGCAACCTAGTCCTTGTTGCTAGGCATCACAATAGATAACAAAGTCCTTGGAGAAATCTGGTGGTGCCAGTATGGGAGTAGATTGTCGGATAACGGGTTCCGGCAAAACCCTTGAGGTTCGAACTCTGGGGTGCGCATGAAGATCTACTCCCTACCGATCCATGTCCCAACACCTCGCCGTGAATCTAAGCTACACGATGAACAATATAAGGCACACAAGGTTTATACTGGTTTGGGACACCGTTGTGGTATAATACCCTAATCCAGTGTGTGGTGTGGTGGATTGCCTCTGGGCTGATGATGAACAGTACAGAGGAAGAACAGCCTCGCGAGGGGTGTTCTTCGGCTGGTGCGGTGTTCTGCTTGGATGGATCCGATCTCTGTTGGCCTTAGATGAGATCCAGATGCCTTCTACTGTGGTGGCTATCTCTATATATAGAGGCCTTGGTCCTCTTCCCAAATATTGAGCGGGAATGGAGCCAACAACGACCATTTTGAAGGGGGGCAGCTAGTACAAGCTATCCTGACTAAAGTTGGTCTTCGACTGCCAAAGGCACTGGTGATGACGCCACCTTGGGCTCCACGGTGACCTCCGTCCTACCGCTCTGTTGGTCTTGGTCTCGTTGCACCGATATGGTAACCTTTGCTTGACGCCTCGGTACTCCGCGCCTGCGCTTGCCCCCTTTGCACCAAAGAGGAAACAAGGACACTGCACCGGCTGGCACCCGCCTGGTCTCGATCATCATGGCTTGCGTCATGAGCACCTCGCGAGGTACTCCTTGCCTTGATCTCTCCGCCTCCTCGCGAGCCTTCCTGGTGAGGCTGCCCCTGAGGAAGCCTTGCATCGTCCGCCCCATGGGGCTTGGCCCCTCGTGAGGGTCTTGAGCTTGGGTTGATGTAGACGGGTCGTACTGGGCCACTGCTTGAGCCATGTCGCAGGCCGCAGGCAGGAAAGTCTGGGGACCCCCATTCCTAGAACACCGACACAGATGTCAGTTGTCTTTTTAGTTCCTGAAAACTGTGCTTGCACTGTGGGGTCCACTCGAACTTTTTATCTTTCTTGAGGAGTTTAGTTAGAGGTTTGGCAACTTTGGAGAAGTTCTCGACAAAGCGGCGACAGTAGCTCGCTAAACCAAGGAAACTCCAAAATTGCTTGACCGATTCAGGTGGAGTCTAATTAAGAACGGCTTGAACTCGCTCAGGATTGACAACAATACCCTTACCAGAGATTACATGGGCTAGATAGGTCACTTCTAGGAAACCGAAATCACATTTAGAGAATTTGGCATAAAGGCGGTGCTCTCGAAGTTTCATCAACGCAAGCCTTAGATGCTCGGCATGTTCTTCCTCATTCTTGGAGTAGATGAGTATATCGTCGAGGTAAACCACGACAAATTTGTCCAAATACTCCATGAAGATCGAGTTCATTAACCGAGAGAAGGTGGCTGGGGCGTTGGTTAAACTGAAGGACATGACGGTGTACTCGTATTGGCCATAATGAGTAAGGAAGGCCATTTTGGGAATGTCCCCGTTCTTGATTTTAATTTGATGGTATCCCAACCTCAAATCCATCTTAGAGAAGATTGAGGATCCAGCGAGCTGATCATATAGGTCGTTTATCCTGGGGAGCGGATACTTGTTCTTTATTGTGACCAAGTTGACGGGTCGATAATCTACAACCATCTGGTCCGTACCATCCTTCTTCTTGATGAAGAGGACGGGACAAGCCCATGGAGACAAACTAGGATGGATGAAACCCTTTTTCAAGGACTCATCGAGTTGTTTCTTAAGCTCGGCTAGTTCTAGTGGTGCCATCTTATAGGGTCTTCTAGAGATTGGGACAGTTCCTGGGATAAGATCTATCACAAACTCGACATCCCTATCAGGTGTAACACCTGGCAGTTCTTCTGGAAAGACATCGGGAAAATCACAGACTACCGGAACGTCTTCAAGGTCCAGCAAAGGACTGGCATTAAGAGAATATAGTTGTCGCTTAGCTACTCGGGTCAAGACATTGACTATCTCGCCCGATGGATGGGTAAGTTGAACAGTCCTAGAGAAGCAATCGATCTTGGCATGATGGGCTGACATCCAGTCCATACCCAAGATGATATTAATGTCCGAGTTGAGCTACCAAGGAGACATTTCCTGGTAAGAGAGGCTACCAAGGATAAACAACTAGATAGTTAGATCCCACACATACCAAGAATTTCAATCATACACACAATATGCTTGATATGTGTACATACAACATGGCATCACAACATGACTCTACAACTCAAGTACTTTATTCAAAGGCTTAGAGAGCCATACATATCATACACACAAGTACGGGTCACACGACCCAGCATTCAAGACATACACACATACAAGCCAACAGCAGAAGTGACATGTCTGAGTACAGACAACTAGAAAATAAAAGAGGCTTGAGGAAGCCTGGCTATCCTACACAGTCCATCGTGTGCTCAGGATCACCACCTGGGCTCTAGCCTACTCGTCGACATCGACGTCTATGAAGAACCCATCAGAAGGGGTTGCAGCATCTTCTGTAAAACATAAATTGAGCAAACATGAGTACAAAGGTACTCAGCAAGACTTACATCAGATCCTACATACATGCACATTATCAAGAAGGGATGGTGGGGTTATTGCAGCAAGCCAGCTTTGACTCTTGGCTAAGCTATCTTACAAGACTCCAACTTGTAATTGTTTTGCGCACATGAGTCCACTACACACCACTTCAATACACTACCGGGGATCCACCTCCGTCATCCTACGAATGAGCCATCCTCAGCACTCACGCTTATCTTAAGGCTTTTAGTAGTATCCATTTACTTGTCTATGAACTGTATAGGCAACCGAGTAGTCCTTTACCGCGGACGCGGCTATTCGAATAGATGATGTTAACCCTGCAGGGGTGTACTTCTTCATACATGCTTCCACCACTTAGCGTCTGCACACGACATGTGCTTGGCAGACTTCAAGCGAAAGCCGACGTGGGTGTAGACCACGACCTACCTAAACACCTAATTCTCTAGTCCAGGTTTATCGCCTATCCAGGTTCCATCAGCAGGGAGTCCGGCCAAGGTTTCCACATACGGCCCCGAACGATGTGTGCAGGGTTCCCGAGACACCAAACGGGCATCCAGTACACTATGCCATGTACCTACCTCATCACAGTCCACCCCGAGGGTCAGCGCTGCCCACGGCCTCCAGTAAGCTATAAACACCAGAAGCTACTTGCAACTCCTGGACAGAGGACTAGGGTGGATAAGAAGTCGAGCGGGGTCATATTTCAGGCCCCAATGCATGGTAGTAGCTGATTCTTAAATCACACATACAGATCTCTGTGCGTAAGGACGGTTCCAATGAAACAACCCACCATGTACTCCTACATGGCCTCTCATCGATTCCTTTACCCAATCGTGTTCAATGCATCGCTCTCATTACCGACATGATCATTTCACTCTAGCCCATCACCCAGATGAACCAGACCTGACACGACTCTAAGCATAGCAGGCATAGCAAGGTAGGAAACACATACACATGGCTCAACCAACTCCTACACATGCTAGTGGGTTTCATCTAGTTACTGTGGCAATGACAGGTCATGCAGATGAAATGGGTTCAACTACCATAGCACACAGTAGTTTGAAACGCATTGTCTTAAATGTTGTAAAAGAGAGCAGGAGCGAGAACATGGGATTGCATTGATATGATCAAATGGTTGCTTGCTTGCCTTGTGTGTCCGTAGACTGGTATTGCTCCTCATTTGGATACTCGCCATAGTCTTCTGGGGCAGAACCTGCCGCAGAGAGCACCGATATACAATCAACACCAAACAATGTGCAACAATATGATGCATGCATGAGAGAAGGCAAAATGAGTGTATTGGGCTAATGCAATTACGACCAGATGATTTTGAGCTATTTGGAACCTAAGATTCAAATTCCAAACCCATATGTGATCTTAAATAGTGCTTTATCATGTTTTGCACTAAACAACAAGTTAACTTGTTCAAACATTCATGAAACTAGTATAGATGGATGTATTGGATTTTTCTGATCATTTTTCATATATAACACTTTGCATTTGGAGTTACAGATTAATTTCTATGAATTTTTGAAGTTTGTTCTATTTTCTGGAATTTCCTGGATAAGAATAAATCTAGAAAAAGGAGTTACTGCATCAGCATTGTGTCAGCATTGCATCAGCATTGCATCAGCAGGTCAATAGGGGCGCCTAGGTCAAACCTGACCAGTGGGACCCACTGGTCAGTGTCTCTGTTAGTTAATTAGGTTAATTAGGATTAGTTTAAAACTAATCCAGTTTGACCAGACGGCAGGGCCCACACCTCAGTGACTCAGGGGAGTCAAACACGTGGTCAATCCACGCTGACTCGCCGGCGTTTAACCGCCGGTGACATCCAGACGCGGCGGAGGCTGCTGGATTTGCCCTCCGACGACCAAATGGATGGCCGAGACCATCTACGCGTAGCTGGGAGTGAGCCGCGTCGAGTGGTGGTGGTGGTGGAGCTCCAGGTCGCCGGAAACGACGCCGGAAACAAGCTCTGCGGCTGCCGGAGCTCGGGTGAAGTCAAGTTCGTCGTTGTGGGGCTCTTGGAGGCTCAAGGCCAGCTCCTACGTGGTCTACGTGACGAGGTGAACTCGTTGGACATGGTGGCGTGGCTGTTAGTTGGCCAGAGCATCGTCGGGGACGAGCTCAAGCGGCGGTGCGTGCGGTGCTTCTCGGTGCAGTCGAAGCAGGGAGCGGCAGCAAGAACGAGAGGGAGGGGAAGGGGCAGAAGCTCACGACAAAGACGATGAGCTAGGCGGCACGGTCGGGGTTGAACTACTGCGACGGTGACGGCGAAGGGGATCTCTGGCAGTGGCAGAGTTGGACGGGGTTGATGCAGTGGCTTCGGGGCACGCGAGTGCTCGGGGCTCGGCCTGCTCGATGGAGAAGACAACGGCAGAGCTGCTGGACACGGTCAGGCGGCGCAGGAACGGCGGTGGCTACGTCTACGACTGCGAGGTGGCAGTGGCTACATCAGCCATGGCGGAGGGGAGCAAGGGAGAGGCTATGGGGGCGAATGGATGTGTCCAGGGGGTCGAGGGGGCGACGTGGAGGTCGTCTAGCTCATCCACGGGCGAAGCGGCAAGCAGGTGGCGCCGTGGCGAGCTCGCGCTCGTCGGGGTCACCTCCCTGCCTGCCTGGCGGGAACGAAGCAACTGGCTGGCACGGGCCAGCATAGTGCTGGGCCGCTAGGTGGGCTGGGTGGTGGTTCGGCCAGGTAAGTGGCCTTTTCCATTTATTTCTGTTTTTGTTTATTTCTGTAAGTTTGTTGCATTTCTAAAAATACCTAGACATCTTCAAAATTCACCAAACTGCACATGGCCACTGTTTGGAATATATCCAACAAGGAACATTTTAGTTTGGGATTATTTGAGCATTTGAATTATTTTATATTATTTAAATGCCCAAATTCAAGTTACTAATGATTTAATCTAGTGACCTTAAGATGACCTAGAAATTTGTGCACTATTTTTGGCAGTGGTTTAAGACCAAGGCAGAGATGATGAACATTTTAGAAGGGCATTTCAGGTTCATTGAAAATATTTTTAGTAAACCCTAGTTGGTTTCAGGGGGTGCTGGGGGTTCTGTCATCCCCATTTCAAGTTTCTGATGGAAGATAAACATGATGCAAGCACTCTAATGCATGAACTAGCTAGGGTGTGACATTCCCTTTTCAACCAAGAGACCGGTTGGGTACCCAGTCTCTACTACTTTCCCCCTGTTATTTCCTCTTTGAATCAAGTCATTGATTCATGCTACGATCCCCCCCCCTTCTTCGTTGTTTGAACCAAGTCCTAGATTCGAATGCATGAAGTAGCTTTACCTCTAATAATACTAAAAATTTAGGTGGATTTGGAAGAGCTGATTGAAGTAGAAAAAGATGCACATGTAGACACGTTGGGAGCTGGGGCAGTAGAGCAAGGCCGCTTTCGAAGAACTTGTACCTGAGGTTTGCCGGGATGTCGGCGGTGGCAGGTCCGATCTGCGCACAATACGACAAGGAGGAAGAAGGGTCGGAGGACCTCCCGAGTCGGGGCTGTGTGTAACATCCCAAATTTCCAATTTGGCATGTTATACATAGGTCATACATGCATATCATATTTTATTGCTTTTTCATTTGCAATCCTCGAAATCCTAAGCAACTCAAGGACCTTCGGAGAGAGTTGGGGATTTTCTAATCTTCATATTTGAAATTTTATCAAATAGTGAAGACGAGGATTTAATTTTAATTATTTTCTCTCTGGAAAATATTTCATTTTAAAATAATAAATGAGGGGAGATAATATGACTTCTCCAAAATAATTGAAATATCGGAGGAAAAATGTTAAAATCATTTTGGGATTTTATTTGAATTTATTTCGGGATTTTATTTGCTCCTAGAAAAATGTTGCATATTTTAAGATTGCATTTTAGGGGCCAAGAAAAGTTCATCTTGTTCTAAATATTTTATTTAGACCGAGAAAACTTGTTTTGGAATTTTTAGATTTTTTATTTATTTTTCTAGGAATTTTTTCTTTCGGCGGAATGTTTAAAAAAAAACCTCGCGCCCGACTGGGCCGAAGGCCTAGCTGAGCACGCCGGCCCAGCCAGCCGCCGCCGCCTTCCCTGCGCGCGCCGTGCGCGGCACGGACGCCGAGGGCGGGTCCGAGCCGGACTCCACCCCGGGTGCCCCCTCGCCCAAGCCAGCCCCGCCCCGCCCCCTATAAAGCCGCCGCCCCCGCCGCCACATCGCCACCACCACCACAGCAGCCCGCCGCCGCCGCCGCACCCGCAGCTCGCCGTCGCCGCTGCCGCAGCCCCGCGTCGCCGCTGCCGCCTCCCGCTGCAGCCCCGCAGCCCGCCGCCGCCGCCGAAGCCCCGCCGGAGCCGCCACCCCCGCCGGACGAGTCGCCGGAGGTACCCGAACCCCGCCGCCGGTTTTCTTAAATAAACCCTCGGATTTCTTTTTTTTTGAAAACCCTAGACCGTTTTTTTTCTAGATCGGTTTTTTTTTGATTTATTTACTTAATGAACGTTCGTTCGCCCGTTCATTTTAACGAACGCGTTCTCTGTTTAGTTTCTGCTAACGAACGTCCGTCCGTTTAGCAGTTCGACGTTTTTCTTTTTATCGGATTTATTCCGCGATTATTCTGATCGTGATTTCTGATCTGTTTTTCAAACTTGTTTATCTTTTCGCTCGTTTATCGGAATCAGGCGATTCAAGCGCCTGGAGTTTCGTCTCGAAACCCTCTTTCCGAATAATCAACTCAAACAAGATTTTTCTTCTGTAAAATTTGGCTTAGATCCAGATTAGTGAAACGATGTTGTTTCTTTTGCCGTTTGAGTTTCGTTGCTTCGTTTGATTTGATTCTTCTTGCAAACCGGAGTTCTTAAGTTGAACTCTCTGGTCAGACTCTTTTATCTGGAGTTCTACTTGTGCATCTTTGATTGTTGCTTATGTAAGTTATTGTTTGCTTGCGCTAGAATTCCCGGAGTGCGAAGCGTGTTATTACGAGTCTCTAGGATACCCGGATCGTCAGCAAGGCAAGTAACACATTGATCATACTCTTTTCATACCCAGTTTTTATGCATTAGTTTCAACCCTCAAACATTGCATGACTAGGATGTCTTTAACTTGTGGGTTGGGAAGTAGTTGCTGAGGTAGAACCTATTGCTCTGTTTATTATCAAACCCTTGGGAGTTAATTCTATGTTATGCTTATATTGCCATGCTATGCTCGTAGACGTGGATTGGGTTTGAGTGATATCCATGACAGATGTGAGATTGTTAATTAATGGTTTACTTAAGGTGGCAACTTTAATACACATCTGGGTGGATTGAGGCACCTGGGGTTACCAGTGATTGCCTGTTTTATTTTTGGAAATCCCGGGGTTACCGTGTGATTCTCCTATGGACCGCCACCCAGGCTCAAAGGGAACTGAGTCTATTCATGCTAGAAACTTCCGTGTGCAGCCGCAAGCTATTATGGGCTCTAGCATAGTTTGAGTAACTTGCGTGAAGCTCTTGAAGAGGTGGATCAGCAGGTAGTGGGTTTGTAGGTTTGGTATGGTCTGCCCGGAGTAGAGAGTTAATGCTTCTGAAAGACTGTGTCTCGGTCATCCCTCTCTCAAACACCATGCAGTGCGAGAATCAACGGAGGCGATCGAGTCTTGCGGGGAAAAGTGCGCAAACCTCTGCATAGTGTACAATCTAATCATGGTTAACCGTGTCCCCGGTATGGACAATTCTGAGTATCTAGTACTTGAGTATTCGCATGTATCTCAACACTCTTAAAATTAATTTGCTTGGGTTGTTAATTACTTTTAATTGGGATCATTGAGTTGGGGTTACCTTCTCAAATGATGTTTCAACTACCATGATAGTTAAATTAAAACCGATTCCTTTGTAGTAGGGAAAAATTGGCTTTTCGCAAAACTGTAACCATAGAGCTTTTCCACCAGCCAAATATGCATGTAGTGGAAGCATTATTCTGTTATTGCTCTTTTGTGTTACATTGCCAGCATATTCCATGTGCTGACCCGTTCTCGGGCTGCAACGTATTATGTTGCAGACTTTTCAGACGAGGAGTAAGGTTCGTAGGTCGTTGCCGTGCAGCTCAGTTATGCCGTTGGAGTTGATGGACTCACTTTATCTTCCAAGCCTTCCGCTGTTATCGCATTAGATGGCCTTAAGCCATATTCTTGTAATAAGTTCTCTTTTGAGACATTCGATGTAATAAGTGTGTGATTGCTACTCTGTTATAAATCCTTCGAAGTACTGTGTGGTGTCAGCATTACTGATCCAGGGATGACACCTGAGCACAGAGACTTGACCATCTGAGGTCGGGTCGCTACAAGATGGTATCAGAGCACACGCTGAGTGTAGGACACGACCACTAAGATAAACCATAGGTCACACTCTCTTCTCATTTCTGACTCCTCTTCTCTTTCCACTCTTTAGGATGAAGGAGATGAAGACCAAGTTTGCACAGCCGGATGAAGACACACCTTTTGGACGCCACTTGAAGGAAGTCACTAGGTACTTGAATATTGGAATACCAAGCTTCACTGGGACGAACAACGCCACCCTACCGGAAGAAGAGCGCTGGATGATTCAAGTACGAGTTCCAGGAAGGACGTTCTCGCCAAATTCCAAACCCATAGAGTTTTCTTTCGAAGCACCCACTTGGAGCCTTGGCAAGAGTATGGCAGCTCATATTACCATGGGACGCATTGGAGAAATCTACAACAAGGAACTAGAGGATACCACCTATCAAATATGTGGGCGCCGAGATGAACAATGGGAGATGATCAGCACCAGGAAGGATAGATCTGTCGCAGCCTTTATCCAGGAGCAAAACCAGCACATTCGACGTCAGGAGAACCAGATGTGCGCAGACATGATCGAGTTGAAGAAGGCGAAGACCAGGATCATCGAGCTGGAGGAAGAACTTAAGTTCACACGCGATGGATATGAGGAGGAAATCAAGACGCTATTGGAGAAGAATGATGACCTAGTCGAGAAGATCGGAATTTTCATGGGAGGACCAGTTCCGAAAGAAGACCCCATTCGTCCGGACAACTACATCATCATCGACGACACCGATTCAGATTCAAGTGATGATGACTACGAAGATGAAGCTGGAGCAGACATCATGGAGTCTTCCACCGATCAAAATTTCTAGATGACCACCATATGATAATAGTATTCCCCCATGTAACTAGTAGTAGTGAGCACTTTTGCGATAGTCCTAGACCGTTTTGTATGCCCTTGCTTGATTGATTGAATGAATGCTTGTGTTTGCCTCATATACATATGGGTAGTGTTTCTCCCCTAGATCTTTTTCTATTCTAAATCTCTTCCATCTAAACCCATCAGATGCCTCCGAGGAGAGACCCCGAGTTTGTTTTCCCACCGGAGATCACCCAGTTGATCCAGCAGCAGAATGCCCTGATGCAGTTGTTAGTTCAGAACCAGGGCAATGCCAATAACAACAATGCCAACAACAACAACCCGCCGCCAGTGGATAACCTCGCCCGTTTCTTAAGGTTACAGCCGCCGGTGTTCTCCAGTAGCATCGAGCCAATAGTTGCAGATGATTGGCTACGTCGTATTGGAAGGGAGTTAACCACCGCTGGATGCACAGATGCTGAGAAGGTGCGTTTTGCCGCACACCAACTGGATGGACCTGCAGCAGCATGGTGGGAGAATTTCACAGCCACCTATCCTATCGACACTGTCACATGGGCTCAGTTTCAGCAGGCTTTTCGCACTGCCCATGTCTCGACTGGAGCTATGCAGATGAAGAAGCGTGAGTTTCGCAACCTACGCCAGGGGAATCGTACTGTTGGCCAGTACGTGGATGAGTTTAGCAAGTTGTCACGTTATGCCCCTGATGATGTGGCCACAGATGCCGCGAAGCAGGAGAAGTTTATGGAAGGGCTGAATGATGAGATGAGTATGCAGTTGATGGTAGCAACCTTCAACAACTACCAGGAGTTGGTAGATAAGGCCCTGATGATTGAAGGGAAGCAGCAGCAGATTGATAATCGTAAGAGGAAGTATGGACAAGGAAAATACAATTCAGGAGCTCACCAGAAGCCCCGTTTGACCCCGAACTCAGGAGGACTTGTTCATAACCATGGAGGACATAACCATGCTGGAGGAGGATCGCATAACCATAATGGTGCGAAGAACGGGAATGGGAATGGAGCCAACAATAATCAGAACTGCTCTAACCCGTCCACACCCGCAAAGAGAGACATAAGCCAAGTTGTTTGCTACAAGTGCGGGAAGATAGGGCACTATGCCAATGACTGCTCTGAAGGAAAGAATGGGAATGGAAACGGGAGCGCAGGGAAGAAGCCCAATCCATTCAACAAAGGACAAGTGAACCACGTTAACGTGGAGGAGGTTGAAGAGCAGCCGGACGCGGTAATAGGTAAGTTTTTGGTTCAGTCATTTACCGCTATTGTTCTTTTCGATACTGGTGCATCGCATTCATACATATCAAGGGGATTTGTGGAAAAGTTTAAGTTACCAACCCAAACCCTTATGACACCCCTCTTAGTGAGCTCGCCAGGAGCAGAGTACATGGCTAGCAGATGGTGCACCCAGATACCCCTAATCATTGGCACACATGTATTTCCGTCTGACCTAATTATCTTGGAGTCGCAAGGATTGGATGTGATATTAGGTATGGACTGGATGTCAAAGTATGAAGGAAGTATTGACTGTGCTAGTAAGTCAATTTATCTTACCACCCCGGAGGGAAAAAGGATTAAGTATGTATCTAGGCATGTGCCTAGGAGGAGCCAAGTAAACGCCCTCACGGGAGTTGTACAGGAGGTAGTACCTGTAGTAAAGGATTTTCCGGATGTTTTCCCCGAAGAGTTACCAGGTATGCCACCGGACAGAGACGAGTTTTTGATGGAGCTATTGCCAGGAACAGGACCGATATCCAAGAGACCCTATCGGATGCCAGCAAATGATCTGGAGGAAATTAAGAAGCAGATTAAGGAGTTGTTGGAGAAAGGTTACATTCGTAGAAGCTCATCACCTTGGGGAGCCCCAGTACTTTTGGTGGAGAAGAAGGATAAATCCCTAAGGATGGTTGTTGATTACCGAGCTCTGAATGAAGTAACGATAAAGAACAAGTATCCCTTACCAATGATCAATGATCTGTTTGATCAGTTACAAGGAGCTAAGGTGTTTTCGAAGATTGATCTACGATCAGGATACCATCAGTTGAAGATCCGAGAGAAGGATATACCCAAGACAGCGTTTACCACTCGGTATGGATTATATGAGTATACGGTCATGTCATTTGGACTGACTAACGCCCCTGCCTATTTCATGAGTATGATGAACAAGGTATTCATGGAGTATTTGGACAAGTTTGTTGTGGTATTCATTGATGACATTATGATATACTCGAAGAACGAAGAAGAGCACGCGGAACACTTGCGTTTGGTTCTCGAGAAACTCAGGGAACATCAGTTATATGCCAAATTCAGCAAGTGCGAGTTTTGGTTGAAGGAAGTTGGATTTCTTGGGCATGTTATATCAGGAGAGGGTATAGCAGTAGATCCCAGTAAGGTTCAGTCGGTCACTGAATGGTTGGCACCCACTTCAGTTGGCGAGATCCGCAGTTTTCTTGGACTGGCAGGATATTATCGGAGATTCATTGAGAATTTTTCCAAGATTGCTAAACCAATGACTGAATTGTTAAAGAAGGATACTAAGTTCAAATGGACGGAGGAGTGCGAGACAAGTTTTCAAGAGCTGAAGGAGCGATTGACTACAGCCCCAGTGCTGACCTTGCCAGATATACATAAGGAGTTTCAAGTGTATTGTGACGCCTCTCGCTTGGGACTTGGATGTGTGCTTATGCAGGAAGGAAAGGTTGTTTCGTATGCCTCACGACAACTGAAGCCACACGAGTTGAACTATGCCACGCATGATTTGGAGTTAGCAGCCGTGGTGCATGCACTAAAGACCTGGAGACATTATCTTATTGGAAACCGTTGTGATGTGTACACGGATCATAAGAGCTTGAAGTACATTTTCACACAGAAGGAGTTGAACCTCAGGCAGAGGAGATGGTTGGAACTTATAAAGGATTACGACATGAAGCTACACTACCATCCAGGAAAAGCCAATGTCGTAGCAGACGCTTTGAGCCGGAAGAGTTATGCTAATGTTCTTGTGAGCAATGGAATGCCAAAGGAGTTAGCTGCAGAGATCATGGAACTACGATTGGAGATTGTTCCAAGAGGTTTTCTTGCAACAATGGAAGTTCAGTCGACACTGTTGGACAAGATTCGAGAAGCTCAGAAGGAAGACAAAGAGATTGCTGAGATAAGAGAGAGGATGGGCGAAGGTAAAGCCAAAGGTTTTCGCGAGGATGAGCACGATACCTTATGGTTTGAGGACCGAATTTATGTGCCCAACAATTCGGAGATCAGGAAGTTGATACTTCAGGAGGCCCATGACTCACCATACTCGATTCACCCCGGAAACACCAAGATGTATCTGGACTTGAAGGAACATTTCTGGTGGACTGGAATGAAGAAGGATATTGCCGAGTATGTAGCCGTATGTGATGTATGTCAGAGAGTGAAGGCAGAACATCAGAAGCCAGCAGGACTGTTACAGCCTATGCCAATACCCGAATGGAAGTGGGATAAACTTGGTATGGACTTTATTACCGGATTACCCAGAACCAAGGCAGGATATGATTCTATATGGGTAGTTGTGGATCGATTGACTAAGGTAGCTCATTTCATCCCGGTGAAAACAACGTATACCAGTGCGAAGTTGGCCAAGATATATATGACCAGGATCGTATGTTTACATGGAGTTCCGAGGAGCATCGTATCAGATAGAGGGACTCAGTTTACTTCAAAGTTTTGGCATCAGTTACACCAGACTTTGGGAACCCGATTGGAGTTCAGTACAGCTTTTCACCCGCAGACAGATGGGCAGACAGAGAGAGTCAATCAGATTTTGGAGGACATGTTGAGAGCCTGTGCGCTAGATTATGGATCTAGTTGGGATGACAATTTGCCGTACGCAGAGTTTTCTTATAACAACAGTTACCAGGCCAGTTTGAAGATGGCACCATTCGAAGCTCTGTATGGACGCAGGTGTAGAACACCATTGATGTGGGACGAGGTAGGAGACCGTCAGTTGTTTGGACCAGATTTGATCAAGGAATCAGAGGAGAAAGTTAAACTGATCAGAGACAGACTAAAGATTGCTCAGTCCAGACAGAAGAGTTACGCAGATTCAAAACGCAAGGAAGTAACTTATGAAGTTGGAGACAGAGCCTATCTACGAGTATCACCCTTGAGGGGAGTAAAACGATTTGGAGTTAAGGGAAAGTTAGCCCCGAGATTTGTAGGACCGTATCGTATTTTGGAACGGATGGGAGAAGTTGCCTACAAGCTGGAGTTACCAGAAGGATTGTCAGGAGTTCACGATGTGTTTCACGTATCACAGCTGAAGAAGTGCCATGCTGAGATGGCCGATATACCATTGAATGATACAGTACCTTGGAGGCGATTCAGCTGGATAATAATCTGACCTATGAGGAGAAGCCAGTTAAGATTCTTGAGTTTGATAGCCGAGTCACTCGCAACAAGGTGATCAAGTTTTGCAAAGTTCAGTGGAGTCATCATTCTGAGGAGGAAGCCACCTGGGAGCGAGAGGAGGATATTCGCAAGGACCATCCGCACCTATTTTCTAGCCAACCCGAATCTCGAGGGCGAGATTCATCTTAAGGGGGTAGGTTTGTAACATCCCAAATTTCCAATTTGGCATGTTATACATAGGTCATACATGCATATCATATTTTATTGCTTTTTCGTTTGCAATCCTCGAAATCCTAAGCAACTCAAGGACCTTCGGAGAGAGTTGGGGATTTTCTAATTTTCATATTTGAAATTTTATCAAATAGTGAAGACGAGGATTTGATTTTAATTATTTTCTCTCCGGAAAATATTTCATTTTAAAATAATAAATGAGGGGAGATAATATGACTTCTCCAAAATAATTGAAATATCGGAGGAAAAATGTTAAAATCATTTTGGGATTTTATTTGAATTTATTCGGGATTTTATTGCTCCTAGAAAAATGTTGCATATTTTAAAATTGCATTTTAGGGGCCAAGAAAAGTTCATCTTGTTCTAAATATTTTATTTAGACGGAGAAAACTTGTTTTGGAATTTTTAGATTTTTTATTTATTTTTCTAGGAATTCTTCTTTCGGCGGAATGTTTAAAAAAAACCTCGCGCCCGACTGGGCCGAAGGCCCAGCCGAGCAGGCCGGCCCAGCCAGCCGCCGCCGCCTTCCCCGCGCGCGCGTCGTGCGCGGCACAGACGCTGAGGGCGGGTCCGAGCCGGACTCCACCCCGGGCGCCCCCTCGCCCAAGCCAGCCCACCCCGCCCCCTACAAAGCCGCCGCCCCCGCCGCCACATCACCACCACCACCACCGCAGCCCGCCGCCGCCGCCGCACCCGCAGCTCGCCGCCGCCGCTGCCGCAACCCCGCGTCGCCGCCGCCGCCTCCCGCCGCAGCCCGCAGCCCGCCGCCGCCGCCGAAGCCCCGCCGGAGCCGCCGCCCCGCCGGACGAGTCGCCGGAGGTACCCGAACCCCGCCGCCGGTTTTCTTAAATAAACCCTCGATTTTCTTTTTTTGAAAACCCTAGATCGTTTTTTTCTAGATCGGTTTATTTTTTTGATTTATTTACTTAGCGAACGTCCGTTCGTCCGTTCGTTTTAACGAACGCGTTCTCTGTTTAGTTTCTGCTAACGAACGTTCGTCCGTTTAGCAGTTCGTCGTTTTTCTTTTATCGGATTTATTCCGCGATTATTCTGATCGCGATTTCTGATCCGATTTTCAAACCTGTTTATCTTTTCGCTCGTTTATCGGAATCAGGCGATTCAAGCGCCTGGAGTTTCATCTCGAAACCCTCTTTCCGAATAATCAACTCAAACAAGATTTTT
The DNA here is from genome assembly GCF_018294505.1 of Triticum aestivum. Taxonomy (NCBI): domain Eukaryota; kingdom Viridiplantae; phylum Streptophyta; class Magnoliopsida; order Poales; family Poaceae; genus Triticum; species Triticum aestivum. The sequence continues at coordinate 356,804,947 of NC_057810.1, read as the reverse complement.
CTTCTGTAAAATTTGACTTAGATCCAGAATAGCAAAACGAAGTTGTTTCTTTTGCCGTTTGAGTTTCGTTGCTTCGTTTGATTTGATTCTTCTTGCAAACCGGAGTTCTTAAGTTGAACTCTCCGGTCAGACTCTTTTATCTGGAGTTCTACTTGTGCATCTTTGATTGTTGCTTATGTATGTTATTGTTTGCCTGCGCTAGAATTCCCGGAGTGCGAAGCGTGTTACTACGAGTCTCTAGGATACCCGGATCGTCAGCAAGGCAAGTAACACATTGATCATACTCTTTTCATACCCAGTTTTTATGCATTAGTTTCAATCCTCAAACATTGCATGATTAGGATGCTTTAACATGTGGGTTTGGGAAGTAGTTGCTGAGGTAGAACCTATTGCCCTGTTTATTATCAAACCCTTGGGAGTTACTTCTACGTTATGCTTATATTGCCATGCTATGCTCGTAGACGTGGATTGGGTTTGAGTGATATCCATGACAGATGTGAGATTGTTAATTAATGGTTTACTTAAGGTGGCAACTTTAATACACATCTGGGTGGATTGAGGCACCTGGGGTTACCAGTGATTGCCTGTTTTATTTTTGGAAATCCCGGGGTTACCGTGTGATTCTCCTATGGACCGCCACCCAGGCTCAAAGGGAACTGAGTCTATTCATGCTAGAAACTTCCGTGTGCAGCCGCAAGCTATTATGGGCTCTAGCATAGTTTGAGTAAGTTGCGTGAAGCTCTTGAAGAGGTGGATCAGCAGGTAGTGGGTTTGTAGGTTTGGTATGGTCTGCCCGGAGTAGAGAGTTAATGCTTCTGAAAGACTGTGTCTCGGTCATCCGTCTCTCAAACACCATGCAGTGCGAGAATCAACGGAGGCGATCGAGTCTTGCGGGGAAAAGTGCGCAAACCTCTGCAGAGTGTACAATCTAATCATGGTTAGCCGTGTCCCCGGTTATGGACAATTCTGAGTATCTAGTACTTGAGTATTCGCATGTATCTCAACACTCTTAAATTAATTTTGCTTGGGTTGTTAATTACTTTTAATTGGGATCATTGAGTTGGGGTTACCTTCTCAAATGATGTTTCAACTACCATGATAGTTAAATTAAAACTGATTCCTTTGTAGTAGGGAAAATTGGCTTTTCGCAAAAACTGTAACCATAGAGCTTTCCACCAGCCAAATATGCATGTAGTGGTAGCATTATTCTGTTATTGCTCTTTTGTGTTACATTGCCAGCATATTCCATGTGCTGACCCCTCGGGCTGCAACGTATTATGTTGCAGACTTTTCAGACGAGGAGTAAGGTTCGTAGGTCGTTGCCGTGCAGCTCAGTTGCCGTTGGAGTTGATGGACTCACTTTATCTTCCAAGCCTTCCGCTGTTATCGCATTAGATGGCCTTAAGCCATATTATTGTAATAAGTTCTCTTTTGAGACATTCGATGTAATAAGTGTGTGATTGCTACTCTGTTATAAATCCTTCGAAGTACTGTGTGGTGTCAGCATTACTGATCCAGGGATGACACCTGAGCACAGAGACTTGACCATCTGAGGTCGGGTCACTACACTGTGTCGAAGAGAATGGCACGAGTAGAGGATCGGGCCCCGTCGGCAGCTGTGGGTTTCCTCCCTCCGCGGCAATGACCGCGTGAGCGATGCACCTTTTAGTCCTCTACACACACCGGCCGAAGGGATCTGGCCGGAGCTGTGACCAGCGGTGAGCAGAGAGAAAATGTTGCTACCACTGTCTTGTTTAGATCTGGAGAGGATGAGAGAATGAAGAGAGAAACCCAAGTAAAGCAAGCACTCAGGCCCCTGCTTACATATATAGTGGAGTGATTATATTTTTCTCTCCACAACAAGCGTTTCAATTTGTGTACGTGGCATTAAAGAAAAGAAACTCTCTATTTAAGGTGACTAAATATATGACTCCTACCTACTACTAGTAGTACTAGTATTGTTTACTTGTGCTCCCGGGCCCTCCATTCATTGAACAACCCCACGAGTGAATACACGTATAGTAAGTATTTATATAGAACGAGCAAGCTCGAACTATTTTCGCGTAGTGAAAAGTTGAGGGCGGGGCTTTTCCCGGGTAGTACGCGTGGCAGTTTTCGGGTAGGCGGTTTGATAGAGAGGCGAGGAGGGTGAGCGAGTGGCGGATTCTCAAACTTACTGCTGGAAAGGTTGGGTTGTGCGATTTGACGGCGTGTTACTACTGGAAAGACTTGTGATATGACTACTCAATATAATCATGAATTACTGGCGCTACGACTGGGGTGATGCCCCCCTTCCGTTCCGCACTCTAATCTGGTGCATGACACGTCGACCCGGATGCTGGCTCTCCCACATGTTGGCGAAGTACGTAGTAAGAAGGAGCAAAGAATGATGTGGTATATACTAGTACTACTACTACTCAGGTCGGAGGAGTGCGAACCACGGCAGCCTAGTGAACTAGCAGTGCGAACCATGGTAGCCCAGTGAACCAGCAGTAGAAAACAATGGGGTGATATGGCCATAAAAAACAATGTGATACGGTCCAGACTGTAGCATGTACAGTACTACTCCTCTTTGTTTGGATCCTTGAGTTAGAGCTAGTTTGCGTTGAAATAGCCTCAAATTATCAACACAGGAGGGGTTAGTTTGAGCTAGTTTGCTCTAACCCAGCTGAAAAAACTAGACTGGTGGAGAGGTTCTAATTGGGTTAGTTATCCTCGGGCCCACTAAAAGAGAACTAAAAAAATCTCCCCTGCCCGCACCAGATCGCTCCCCCCCCCCCTCTCGCACGACTCCTCTCTATTCCCCATAAGGCCGCCCGCCCAAGCGCCGCTCGCCCTCTCTCTCCTCCGGCCGCCCTCTCCTTCTAGCCTCCGCCGCCCTACTCCGGCCGCCCTCTCCATCCGACCTTCAAAGGTCACCCCGCTCCCCCTTCACCGGTTGTTTTTCTCCCTCTGTCGTGCGCGGAGGTGGCGCATCTACCAGGGAGGTCGTGAGAGGGGTGAGTTTGTTTGTTCCTTCTCTGTATCACAGCCATATCACTGATCTTGCTCGCTCTAGCGCTAATTCTGATTTGGAAAAGTAGATCCTAATCAAATTTGGTATAGATTTGTGGTGCACGTTGATACGTCTCCAACGTATCTATAATTTTTGATTGCTCCATGCTACTTTATCTACTGTTTTGGTCTATATTGGGCTTTATTTTCCACTTTTATATTATTTTTGGGATTAACCTATTAACCGGAGGCCCAGCCCAGAATTGCTGTTTTTTTGCCAATTTCAGTGTTTCGAAGAAACGGAATATCAAACGGAGTCCAAACGGAATGAAACCTTCGGGAACGTGATTTTCTCACCGAACGTGATCCAGGAGACTTGGACCCTACTCCAAGAAGTAACATAGGCGGTCACAAGGGTGGGGGTACCCCCCCCCCCAGGGCGCGCCCCTGCCTTGTGGCCCCCCTGTTGCTCCACCGATGTACTCCTTCCTCTATATATACCTACGTACCCCCAAACGATCAGAACAGGAGCCAAAAACCTAATTCCACCACCGCAACCTTCTGTATCCACGAGATCCCATCTTGGGGCCTGTTCCGGACCTCCGCCGGAGGGGGCATCCACCATGGAGGGCTTCTACATCAACACCATAGCCCCTCCGATGAAGTGTGAGTAGTTTACTTCAGACCTTCGGGTCCATAGCTAGTAGCTAGATGGCTTCTTCTCTCTTTTGGGATCTCAATACAATGTTCTCCCCCTCTCTCGTGGAGATCTATTCGATGTAATCTTCTTTTTGCAGTGTGTTTGTTGAGACCGATGAATTGTGGGTTTATGATCCAGCTTATCTATGAATAATATTTGAATCTTCTCTGAATTCTTTTATGTATGATTGAGTTATCTTTGCAAGTCTCTTCGAATTATCCGTTTGGTTTGGCCAACTAGATTGGTAGTTCTTGCAATGGGAGAAGTGCTTAGCTTTGGGTTCAATCTTGCGGTGTCCTTTCCCAGTGACAGAAGGGGCAGCAAGGCACGTATTGTATTGTTGCCATCGAGGATAACAAGATGGGGTTTTTATCATATTGCATGAATTTATCCCTCTACATCATGTCATCTTGCTTAAGGCGTTACTCTGTTTTAACTTAATACTCTAGATGCATGCTGGATAGCGGTCGATGAGTGGAGTAATAGTAGTAGATGCAGAATCGTTTCGGTCTACTTGTCTTGGACGTGATGCCTATATACATGATCATACCTAGATATACTCATAATTATGCTCAATTCTGTCAATTGATCAACAGTAATTTGTTCACCCACCGTAGAATATCTATGCTCTTGAGAGAAGCCACTAGTGAAACCTATGGCACCCGGGTCTATTCTCATCATATCAATCTCCATTACTTTATTTTACTTGTTTTTGCTTTTACCTTTTTACTTTGCATCTTATATCAAAAATACCAAGAATATTATCTCTATCAGATCTCACTCTCATAAGTGACCGTGAAGGGATTGACAACCCCTAAGCGTTGGTTGCGAGTTGCTATTGTTTTGTGCAGGTACGAGGGACTTGCACGTGACCTCCTACTGGATTGATACCTTGGTTCTCAAAAACTGAGGGAAATACTTACGCTACTGTGATGCATCACCCCTCCTCTTCGGGGAAAACCAACGCAAGCTCGAGACATAGCAAGAAGGATTTCTGGTGCCGTTGTCGGGGAGGCTTACGCAAAAGTCAACATACCAAGTACCCATCACAATCCCTATCTCTCGCATTACATTATTTGCCATTTGCCTCTCGTTTTCCTCTCCCCCACTTCACCCTTGCCGTTTTATCGCCCTCTCTTTCCCAATCTCCTCCTCTTTTTCCCGTTGCCTTTTTGTTTGCTTGTGTGTTAGTTTGCTTGCTTGTCGCGATGGCTCTACCTAGATTTGGTGATCTTCACCTTAAAAGGCTAGAGGAGATCGAAAGCAATGTCAAAAAGTTTATGGTTTTGCAATTTGAGCATAATAATTTCTCTAGAAACGAGCTTAAGGAACAAAAAAGTTTTATGAGTTATATGAATAAAGAACTCAAAGATATTTCTAAAGAATTTGATGGTATAAGAGCCCAAATTGCTCGTCTTGAAAAGATGACCGCTGAAATTTCGGATATGCAAGCTACCTTAGTCAATTAGATGGCCGCTAAACCGAATTCCTATGAAAATCAAGATGAAGATATAAAAGTTATTGATGTGTCCCCCATTAAATCTTTGTTTTGCAATATGAATCTTGATGAAACTGAATATGATCTTCCTTTGCCTAGAAGGCGTTCTAAGAATTCGGAGTTTCTAGATCTTGATGATGAAATTGATAAATGCGGGATTGAAAGAAATAAAAACCTAGATGTTGATAAACCCACTATTTTGGATATCAAGGAATTTAATTATGAAAATTGCTCTTTAATTTATTGTATTTCCTTGTTGCAATACGTGCTAGATTCTCCTCATGCTTATAGTCAAAATAAGGCCTTTATCGAACACATTGTTGATGCCTTGATGCAATCTTATGAAGAAAAACTTGAGTTGAAAGTTTCTATCCCTAGAAAACTCTATGATGAGTGGGAACCTACTATTAAAATTAAAATTAAAGATTATGAGTTTTATGCTTTGTGTGATTTGGGTGCTAGTGTCTCTACTATTCCCAAAACTTTGTGTGATTTGCTAGATTTCTGTGACTTTGATGATTGCTCTCTAAACTTGCATCTTGCAGATTCCACTATTAAAAATCCTATGGGAAGAATTAATGATGTTCTTATTATTGCAAATAGGAATTATGTGCCCATAGATTTTATCGTTCTTGATATAGATTGCAATCCTTCATGTCCGATTATTCTTGGTAGACCCTTCCTTAGAACGATTGGTGCAATTATTGATATGAAGGAAGGGAATATTAGATTCCAATTTCCCTTAAATAAGGCATGGAACACTTCCCTAGAAATAAAATAAAATTACCATATGAATCTATCATGAGAGCCACTTATGGATTGCCTACCAAAGATGGCAATACCTAGATCTATCCATGCTTTTATGCCTAGCTATGGGCGTTAAACGATAGCGCTTGTTGGGAGGCAACCCAATTTTATTTTTTGATTTTTTTTTCTTCTGTTTAGGAATAAATAATCCATCGAGCCTCTTTTTAGATGTGGTTTTATCTTTTAATTAGTGTTTGTGCCAAGTAGAACCTATAGGATAACCTACGATGATAGTTGATTTGATTCTGCTGAAAAACAGAAACTTTGCACGCACGAATATAATTTTTTTAAATCACAGAAACGTGATTTTGCGTTTCTTCTTTTTGCTTCTGTTCAATAAACAAATTTTCCACGACTTCCTATTTTGGTAGGATTTTTAGAGTTACGGAAGTTTGCGTTAGTTACAGATTACTACAGACTGTTTTGTTTTTGACAGATTCTGTTTTGCGTGTGTTGTTTGCTTATTTTGATGAATCTATGGCTAGTAAAATAGTTTATAATCCATAGAGAAGTTGGAATACAGTAGGTTTAGCACCAATCTAAATAAAGAATGAGTTCATTACAGTACCTTGAAGTAGTCTTTTGTTTTCTTTCTCTAACGGAGCTCACGAGATTTCTATTGAGTTTTGTGTTGTGAAGTTTTCAAGTTTTGGGTGAATTCTTTTGATGGATTATGGAACAAGGAGTGGCAAGAGCCTAAGCTTGGGGATGCCCATGGCACCCCCAAGATAATCCAAGGACACCAAAAAGTCAAAGCTTGGGGATGCCCTGGAAGGCATCCCCTCTTTCGTCTACTTCCATTGGTAATTTACTTGGAGCTATATTTTTATTCACCACATGATATGTGTTTTGCTTGGAGCGTCTTGTATTATTTGCGTCTTTGTTTGTTAGTTTACCACAATCATCCTTGCTGTACACAACTTTTGAGAGAGCCATACATGAATTGGAATTTGCTAGAATACTCTATGTGCTTCACTTATATCTTTTGAGCTTCGTAGTTAGTGCTTCACTTATATCTTTTGAGCGTGAAATTTTTTGCTCTAGTGCTTCACTTAGATCTTTTAGAGCACGGTGCTGGATTTGTTTTAAAGAAACTATTGATCTCTCATGCTTCACTTAGACTATTTTGATAGTCGTTAATAGCATGGTAATTTGCTTAGTATTAATATACTTGGTATTCAAGATATTTGAAACTTTCTTTTGAGTGCGTTGAATACTAAGATAAGTCTGATGCTTGATAATTGTTTTGACATATGGAGGTGATAATATCAAAGTCGTGCTAGTTGAGTAATTGTGAATTTGAGAAATGCTTGTGTTGAAGTTTGCAAGTCCCGTAGCACGCACGTATGGTTAAAGTTGTGTAACAAATTTGAAACATGAGGTGTACCTGGCTTGTGCATCCTTATGAGTGGCGGTCGGGGACGAGCGATGGTCTTTTCCTACCAATCTATCCCCCTAGGAGCATGCGCGTAGTACTTGATTTTTGATGATTTCTAGATTTTTGCAATAAGTATATGAGTTCTTTTGACTAATGTTGAGTCCATGGATTATACGCACTTTTACCTTTCCGACTTTGCTAGCCTCTTTGGTACTGTGCATTGCCCTTTCTCACCTTGAGAGTTGGTGCAAACTTCGCCGGTGCATCCAAACCCCGTGATACGATACGCTCTATCACACATAAACCTCCTTATATCTTCCTCAAAACAACCACCATACCTACCTATCATGGCATTTCCATAGCCATTCTGAGATATACTGCCATGCAACTTCCATCATCATATTCATGACATACATTACTTTGTCATATTGCCATTGCATGATCATGTAGTTGACATCGTATTTGTGGCAAAGCCACCATGCATTATTTTTCATACATGTCACTCTTGATTCATTGCTCCATCCCGGTACACCGCCGGAGGCATTCAGATAGAGTCATATCTTGTTCTAAGTTTCGAGTTGCAATCCTTATGTTGTAATCAATAGAAGTGTGATGATCATCATTATTAGAGCATTGCCCAAAAAAAGAAAAAAAAAGAAAGGCCAAAAGAAAAAAAAGAAAGGCCCAAAAAAAAGAAAAAAAAGAAAAAAAAGAGAGAAAATAAATAAAAAGGGCAATGCTACTATCTCTTTTTCCACACTTGTGCTTCAAAGTAGCACCTTGTTCTTCATGTAGTGAGTCTCATATATTGTGCTTCAAAGTAGCACCTTGTTCTTCATGTAGTGAGTCTCATATATTGTGCTTCAAAGTAGCACCTTGTTCTTCATGTAGTGAGTCTCATAAGTTGTCTTCTTATACTAGTGGGAATTTTTCATTATAGAACTTGGCTTGTATATTCCTACGATGGGCTTCCTCAAATGCCCTAGGTCTTCATGAGCAAGCGAGTTGGATGCACACCCACTAGTTTTCTTTTGTTGAGTATACATAGCTCTAGTGCATCCGTTGCATGGCAATCCCTACTCCTCATGTTGACATCAATTGATGGGCATCTCCATAGCCTGTTGATTATCCTCGTCAATGTGAGACTTTCTCCTTTTTTGTCTTCTCCACACAATCCCCATCATCATATTCTATTCCACCCATAGTGCTATATCCATGGCTCACGCTCATGTATTGCGTGAAGGTTGAAATTTTTTGAGATTATTTAAGTATGAAACAATTGCTTGGCTTGCCATCGGGGGTATAGAAGTTGGGAACATCTTTGTGTGACGAAAATGAAGAATAGCCTAACTATATGATTTTGCAGGGATGAACTTTCTTTTGCCATGCTATTTTGAGAAGACATGATTGCTTTGATTAGTATGCTTGAATTATTATTATTTTTATGTCAATATGAACTTTTGTCTTGAATCTTTTGGATCTGACTATTCATGCCACAATTAAGAAGATTTACATTGAAATTATGCCAAAGTATCACTCCGCATCAAAAATTCTCTTTTTATCATTTACCTACTCGAGGACGAGCAGGAATTAAGCTTGGGGATGCCTGATACGTCTCCAACGTATCTATAATTTTTGATTGCTCCATGCTACTTTATCTACTGTTTTGGACTATATTGGGATTTATTTTCCACTTTTATATTATTTTTGGGACTAACCTATTAACCGGAGGCCCAGCCCAGAATTGCTGTTTTTTTGCCTATTTCAGTGTTTCGAAGAAACGGAATATCAAACGGAGTCCAAACAGAATGAAACCTTCGGGAACGTGATTTTCTCACCGAACGTGGTCCAGGAGACTTGGACCCTACTCCAAGAAGTAATAGAGGCGGTCACGAGGGTGGGGGGTGCCCACCCCCCCCCAAGGCGCGCCCCCTGCCTCGTGGCCCCCCTGTTGCTCCACCGATATACTCCTTCCTCCTATACATACCTACGTACCCCCAAACGATCAGAACAGGAGCCAAAAACCTAATTCCACCGCCGCAACCTTCTGTATCCACGAGATCCCATCTTGGGGCCTATTCCGGAGCTCTGCCGGAGGGGCATCCACCATGGAGGGCTTCTACATCAACACCATAGCCCCTCCGATGAAGTGTGAGTAGTTTACTTCAGACCTTTGGGTCCATAGCTAGTAGCTAGATGGCTTCTTCTCTCTTTTTGGATCTCAATACAATGTTCTCCCCTCTCTCGTGGAGATCTATTTGATGTAATCTTCTTTTTGCGGTGTGTTTGTTGAGACCGATGAATTGTGGGTTTATGATCCAGCTTATCTATGAATAATATTTGAATCTTCTCTGAATTCTTTTATGTATGATTGAGTTATCTTTGCAAGTCTCTTCGAATTATCCGTTTGGTTTGGCCAACTAGATTGGTAGTTCTTGCAATGGGAGAAGTGCTTAGCTTTGGGTTCAATCTTGTGGTGTCCTTTCCCAGTGACAGAAGGGGCAGCAAGGCACGTATTGTATTGTTGCCATTGAGGATAACAAGATGGGGTTTTTATCATATTGCATGAATTTATCCCTCTACATCATGTCATCTTGCTTAAGGCATTACTCTGTTTTAACTTAATACTCTAGATGCATGCTGGATAGCGGTCGATGAGTGGAGTAATAGTAGTAGATGCAGAATCATTTCGGTCTACTTGTCTTGGACGTGATGCCTATATACATGATCATACCTAGATATACTCATAATTATGCTCAATTCTGTCAATTGCTCAACAGTAATTTGTTCACCCACCGTAGAATATCTATGCTCTTGACAGAAGCCACTAGTGAAACCTATGGCCCCCGGGTCTATTCTCATCATATCAATCTCCATTACTTTATTACTTGCTTTGTTTTTACTTTGACTTTTACTTTTCACTTTGCATCTATATACCAAAAATACCAAAAATATTATTTATCTTCTCTATCAGATCTCACTCTCGTAAGTGACCGTGAAGGGATTGACAACCCCTGATCGCGTTGGTTGCGAGGAGCTATCGTTTTGTGTAGGTACGAGGGACTTGTGCATGGCCTCCTACTGGATTGATACCTTGGTTCTCAAAAACCGAGGGAAATACTTACGCTACTTTGCTGCATCATCCTCTCCTCTTTGCGGAAATCCAACGCAGTGCTCAAGAGGTAGCACACGCATGGAATTGTTTGATGCTGCTTGAGGAGGTAATAAATCTTTCTAGAGGCCCAAAGATTCAGTTCACCTTTCTAGGTATTTCAGTTTCAGGCTTGCATTATTTCTAGAGGCCCAAAGATTCAGTTCACCTTTCTAGGTATTTCAGTTTCAGGCTTGCATTATTTCTAGAGGCCCAAAGATTCAGTTCACCTTTCTAGGTATTTTAGTTCCAGGCTTGCATTGTTTCTAGAGGCCCAAAGATTAAGTTCCCAGTCGGCAGCAAGTGGCCCTGCTACCCATGCCGGTGTCGACCTCAACTCGCAAGCGCCGGCATCGGAGGGGTTCCCGGGGCTTGGATTCTACAGAGCCTTCCTCCAGAGCGACGATGACGAGCTCCTCCCTCGGTGTGTGAGGGGCTCCGGGCTCCCTCCCTGTCGTGAATGACTTCCGTGATGATTTAGCTCATGCTTTGTTTCATGGAGTGTTTTTTTTGTGAAGCTTGATTGACGACTTGTATGTTTAAGTGGGATATCTCATTTGTATGGACAAAGTAAAAATTATCATGTTTTGCATGCTTGATTTGTAAAGTTGGTTTGGTTATGTCAATTGTGAGCGGGAGGAGGCCACACAAGAGCCGTCCACGCCAAATCCGGCAGGAAATAGGGTCCAAATTAGTCAAATGATTGAGAACGAGCATTTATTGCCAATCTAACCCTGCCATCCACACACCTCTTTGGTTTAGAGTTAGTTCAGGGTTAGTTCAGGGTTAGAATCTAACTCTAACCTCTGACTGAGTTAGAGTTCTCCTCGTCTTGGTTCATCACCATAATACTTTCCCCATTCCTGTGTTTTCAGTATCCTGCGAATCAAAGACGCCCTTTTTTTGCGGGAAAAATCAAAGAGGCCCTTAGACTGGTTTAGGTCCGGTCATTTTCTATAAACGTGTTATGTCCAAAATTTAATGAACGTGCTCCGGTTTCTACGAAAATAATCCGGTTTCATGTAGTAATTGATTTATTTATTTATTCTTCTACGGGGGGTTTGCATGTAATTCGTGAGGTCTAAAATGTAAAGTACCCCGGCATATGCTCTGAGTCGTGCATGCACTATGACCCAGATGCTCTATGTCCCACATGTCGGTGAATGGGAGCACGTGGAAATAGCCTAGGAGTACATATAGGAGGATAAATGCGTGAAAAAATATGTACTGTGAAGCATAGATGCGGTTTGAAAAGGAGACCTAAAGTGATGATAGCTATAGGTCGCACGCACCCAACTAGTGGTACTAGACATACGACTATTTTTTCCCTCAAAAAAAAGAGGTGCGAGTGCTCAGTACTCCTATTCTATCAACACGAGTCCCATCTGACAACAGCGTCCGTGCTATAGCTAGCTCTCCTCCCTCGTTTGTCTCTTCTACTCCCTCCGTCCGGAAATACTTGTCATCAAAATGAATAAAAGGGGATGTATCTAGATGTATTTTAGTTCTAGATACATCCCTTTTTCCATTTTGATGACAAGTATTTTCGGACGGAGGGAGTAATTCTAAACTCGGCCGATGCCCGGTGGGCGAGGTGGGTTTGCTCAACTGCGGCCCCACCTCACAGTGAAAACGTTACGACTAGAATGAAAATGCCATATACTCCCTCCGTTCCTAAATATAAGCCTTTTTAGATACTATTTCAAATGGAATACAGCATACAGATGTATGTAGACATAGTTTAGAGTGTAGATTCACTCATTTTGCTCCGTATGTAGTAGTCACTTGCTAGAATCTTTAGAAAGACTTATATTTGGGAACGGAGGGAGTACTATACTAATAAAACATTAAGGCCACAAGGTGATGCAGTGCTGGTTACAGGAGGCAAGAAGAAGAGATGCATCCATCGACGACGTCCACCTCCTCGACTCAGGGCGCCAGCCCACCGAACGACGCCTAAGTAGCAGCGGCTTTCATGGCCAGGTCGACGTGCTTCTGAACAATGGCGTCCAAAGATTCCAGCCGCTCGAAGAAGGCCAACGTCTTTCTGTCCTTGCTTGCCTTGTAGTGGCCTATGTAGACGATTTCCTCATAGACGAGGATGTGCAGGTCGACAGTTTCTTGCATGGCGAGGCGTTGTGCGGCTGATGTCTACTACACAACCTTCTTCTTGTAGACGTTGTTGGCCCTGCAAGTGCACAGGTTTGTAGGACAGTAGCAAATTTCCCTCAAGTGGATGACCTAAGGTTTATCAATCGGTGGGAGGCGTAGGATGAAGGTGGTCTCTCTCAAGCAACCCTGCAACCAAATAACAAAGAGTCTCTCGTGTCCCCAACACACCCAATACAATGGTAAATTGTATAGGTGCACTAGTTCGGCGAAGAGATGGTGATACAAGTGCAATATGGATGGTAGATATAGGTTTTTGTAATCTTAAATTATAAAAACAGCAAGGTAACTAATGATAAAAGTGAGCTTAAACGGTATTGCAATGGTAGGAAACAAGGCCAAGGGTTCATACTTTCACTAGTGCAAGTTCTCTCAACAATAATAACATAGATAGATCATATAACAATCCCTCAACATGCAACAAAGAGTCACTCCAAAGCCACTAATAGCGGAGAACAAACGAAGAGATTATAGTAGGGTACGAAATCACCTCAAAGTTATCCTTTCTGTTCTATCTATTCAAGAGTTCGTAGTAAAATAACATAAAGCTATTATTTCCGCTCAATCCATCATAGAGTTCATACTAGAATAACACCTTAAGACACAAATCAACCAAAACCCTAATGTCACCTAGATACTCCATTGTCACCTCAAGTATCCGTGGGCATGATTATACGATATGCATCACACAATCTCAGATTCATCCAACCAACACAAAGTACTTCAAAGAGTGCCCCAAAGTTTCTACCGGAGAGTGAAGAAAACATGTGCCAACCCCTATGCATAGGTTCATGGGCGGAACCCGCAAGTAGGTCACCAAAACATACGTCAAGTGGCACGTGATATCCCATTGTCACCATAGATAAACATGGCAAGACATACATCAAGTGTTCTCAAATAAAACTCAATCCAATAAGATAACTTCAAGAGGGAAACTCAATTCATAACAAGAGAGTAGAGGGGGAGAAACATCATAAGATCCAACTATAATAGCAAAGCTCGTGATACATCAAGATCGTGCCATAGAGAGAACACGAGAGAGAGAGATCAAACACATAGCTACTGGTACATACCCTCAGCCCCGAGGGTGAACTACTCCCTCCTCGTCATGGATAGCACCGGGATGATGAAGATGGCCACCGGTGACGGGTTCGCCCTCCGGCAGGGTGCCGGAACAGGCTCCCGAGAGGTTTTTGGTGGCTACAGAGGGTTGCGGCGGCGGAACTCCCGATCTATCTTCTCCGTGGATGTTTTTAGGGTACGTGGGACTATATAGGCGAAAGAAGTCGGTCGGGAGGTGCTCGAGGGGCCCACGAGACAGGGGGCGTGCCCAATAGGGGGGCGCGCCCCCTATCTCCTGGCCTCCTCGAGGATCTTCTGACGTGAACTCCAAGTCTCCAGGATCATATTCTCCCCAAAAATCACGCTGCCGAAGGTTTCATTCCGTTTGGACTCCGTTTGATATTCCTTTTCTTCGAAATACTAAAACAGGCAACAAAACAACAATATGGGTTGGGCCTCCGGTTAATAGGTTAGTCCCAAAAGTAATATAAAAGTGTATAATAAAGCCCGTAATCATTCAAAACAGATAATAAAATAGCATGAATGCTTCATAAATTATAGATACGTTTGAGACGTACCAACATCCCCAAGCTTAATTCGTACTCGTCCTCGAGTAGGTAAATGATAAAAGCAAGAATTTATGAAGTGTGAATGCTAGAAGGTGCACATGTTTGATCAATGATAATTTCAATCACCTTTTCTAGCATGATAATATGTCATAACAGTAGTTCATCTCATAAAACTTCTCACAATAAAGTAACAAGCAATTCACATGTCAAAGCATAGACCATAAAGTTTCTTGAAAACTAGCAAACTTCATTCTCAGTCATCAATAAATTGCAATTCATCTTATTTTCAGGAATAGCAAACTCCACATACTCAACTATCATATAATATTCTACAATTGCTAACACTCACGCAATACTAGTGGTTATGGAGTTTCAATCGAACACTGAGAAATATAGGGGCTTATAGTGTTGCCTCCCAACGTATTCACCTTTGGGTGATGTCAACAATAGTAGTTCATCCTAACTTACATCCAATTGGATATATATATCAGGATCTTCCCAACACGAGGTGCATTCCAAAGGATAAAATGAAAAAGGGAAAGGTGAAGATCACCTTGACTCTTGCATAAAGTAAAAGATAGGCCCTTCGCAGAGGGAAGCAGAGGTTGTCATGCGCTTTTAGGGTTGGATGCACAAAATCTTAATGTGAATGAACGTCACTTTATATTGCCACTTGTATATGGACCTTTATTATGCAGTTCGTCACTTTTATTGCTTCCATAACAAGATCGTATAAAGCTATTTTCTTCACACCAAAAGATCATACATATTTAGAGAGCAATTTTTATTGCTTGCACCGATGACAACTTACTTGAAGGATCTTACTCAATCCATAGGTAGGTATGGTGGACTCTCATGGCAAAAACTGGGTTTAAGGATATTTGGAAGCACAAGTAGTATCTCTACTTAGTGCAAGGAATTTTGGCTAGCATGAGTGGGAAAGGCAAGCTCAACATGTTTCAATGATCCATGACAATATACTTTAATTGAGATGTCGGAAAACATAAACCATTACGTTGTCTTCCTTGTCCAACATCAACTCTTTAGCATGTCATACTTAATGAGTGCTCCCAATTATAAAAGATGTCTAGGATAGTGTATTTATATGTGAAATCTCTCTTCCTTCCATATTCTTCATGAATTGTTCAAATGACCAATACAATGCTTGCTAACCTTTAATAAATTTACAATCTCTACTCCTTAGATGTGAAGTCCTTACTCCCCATGGGATAAGCAAATGAAACATATATAATTTCAGATTTATGACGTTCAACTCATTCAACCATTTACTCATAGGATATAAGTGAAGCACACGAGTAAATGAAAAACTACTCCAACAAGATATAAGTGAAGGACAATGAGTAGCTAAATTATGTAGCTATGCTAAGACTCTCTCTCATTAAATAATTTCAGATCATGGTATTCAAACAGCAATCAAAGCAAAGCAAAATGACGTTGCAAGGATAGCACAACTCAAGTGAAGAAGCAAAAACTTAGGTTCAACCGATACTAATCGATAGTTGTTGAAGAAGAAGGGTGGGATGCCTACCGGGGCATCCCCAAGCTTAGATGCTTGAGACTTCTCGAAATATTATCTTGGGGTGCCTTGGGCATCTCCAAGCTTGAACTTTTGTGTCTCCTTAATTCCTCTCGTATCATGGTTTCTCTTTTTATCAAAAGCTTCATCCACACCAAACTCAACCTGAACTCGTGAGATAGGTTAGTATAAACCAATGCAAAACCTTATCATTTTCTACTGTAAAAAATCACTAAAATTATTATTCAACATTGCATACTAAATTTCTCTGCATATTTAATACTCCTATCCTCAAATAGAACCATTAAACAAGCAAACATAAGCAAACAACGCAAACATAACAGCAATCTGCCAAAACAGTACAGTATGCAAAGAATGCAAGAGTATCAATACTTCCCTAACTCCAAAAATTATGAGAAAAATACTACGCTGTATAAGATTTATCAGAGCTCATTATGCAAAAAGTTTCAACATTATATCATGCTCTGACTTTTCTAGGGAATTTTTGCAACAGCGGTAAACTTTCTGTTTTCAAACAGCAACATGCATACTAGGAAAATAAGCATGGTAAAGGCTATCCTTGACTTTTTTATTGAAACTAAAGATGCAAAATAGTATTCTAAATAACAGCAAGCAAATACTAACAAAATAAAATGATGCTCCAAGAAAAACACATATCATGGGGCGAATAAAAATATAGCTCCAAGTAAAGTTATCGATGGACGAAGACAAAAGAGGGGATGCCTTCCGGGGCATCCCCAAGCTTAGGCTCTTGGTTGTCCTTGAATATTACCTTGGGGTGCCTTGGGCATCCCCAAGCTTAGGCTCTTGCCACTCCTTATTCCATAGTCCATTGAATCTTTACCCAAAACTTGAAAACTTCACAACACAAAACTCAACAGAAAACTCGTAAGCTCCGTTAGTATAACAAAATAAAACCACCACTTAGGTACTGTAATGAACTCATTCTAAATTCATATTTTTGTAATATCTACTGTATTCTAACTTCTCTATGGTTCATACCACTTAATACTAGCCATAGATTCATCAAAATAAGCAAACAACACATAGAAAACAGAATCTGTCAAAAACAGAACAGTCTGTAGTAATCTGTATCAAACGTATACTTATGGAACTCCAAAAATCCTACAAAATTAGGAAGACCTAAGAAATTTGTGTACCAATCCATATCAAAAATAATCAGATCAGAAGCACGTTTCCGTGAATTAAAAAAACTAATTTACTAGGTGCAAAAGTTTCTGATTCTCAGCAGGATCAACACAACTATCACCGTAAGCTATCCTAAAGGTCTTACTTGGCACTTTAATGAAACAAAAGCTATAGAACATGATTAATACAGTAGCATAATCATGTTTTCACACAAAAACAGTCAGGATAAATATTGTTGTCTCCCAACAAGCGCTTTTCTTTAATGCCTTTCTAGCTAGGCATGATGATGGCAATGATGCTCACATAAAAGATAAGAATTGAAACATAATGGGAGCATCATGAAGCATATGACTAGCACATTTAAGTCTAACCCACTTCCTATGCATAGGGATTTTGTGAGCAAACAACTTATGGGAACAATAATCAACAAGCATAGGAAGGTAAAACAAGCATAGCTTCAAGATTTTCAACACATAGAGAGGAAACTTGACATTATTGCAATTCCTACAAGCATATGTTCCTCCCTCATAATAATTTTCAGTAGCATCATGAATGAATTCAACAATATAACCAGCACCTAAAGCATTTTTTCATGATCTACAAGCATAGAAAATTTACTACTCTCCGCATAAGCAAAATTCTTCTCATTCGGAATAGTGGGATTATCATAAGAGACTTGAACACTAAAAATTGTTTCCACATTAAAAGAGTAATGTTCAGAAAAAGGGTAATCATAATCATGACAAGATTTGTAAATATAATCATCACTGCTTTTTATAGCATCAGTTTCATCACAATAATCATCATAAGTAGCAACTTCGTTCTCATCATAATCGATTGAAACCTCTCCCAAGATAGTGGAATCACTAAATAAAGTTGACACTCTTCCAAATCCACTTATGTATTCATCACAATAAAATTCAGCATCCTTCAAAATAGTGGGATCACTACTTCCTAAAGTTGACACTCTTCCAAACCCACTTTCATCAATATAATCATCATAGGTAAGAGGCATGCTATCATCATAACAACTTTGCATATCAAAACTTGGGATGCTAAAAATATCATCTTCATTAAACATAGCATCCCCAAGCTTGGGACAAACATTAATTTCAGCAAATATCTTCTCAAATATTTCATCCTCATCAAACATAGCTTCCCCAAGCTTGGGCCTTTTCATATCATAAGCATAATCACTCTCATCATTAATAGTATGGATAGCACCAATAGTATAGCAATTATCATCATCACAATGAGTAGTAGGAGCAACATCATTTGGGAGGGATACCTTTTTACATTTGTTGCCCCTACTTTTCCTTTTCTTTTTCACATTATGTGTGGGTTCAACCTTCCTCTTTGAGCTCCTTATTGACGAGATTGGTTGAATAGAAAGCTCCTTCTCGTTACATGATTCATCATAAGAAATAGTAGGAGGATATTGGAAAGTCTCTTCCCTTTCATTAGTATTCTCATCATCTTATATTTGCTTTTTTTTCTTTATGTAATTGACAATATAAGGATTTTCAATGCAATTCACCGCACAATACAAATAAATCTTCTCTAGATCAATATCAAGGAATTTCTTATGGGCAAATTCTGGAAGGTCCTTAATTAAACGTTTCAACTCTTCATAACCCAAAAGTAAACTAAGTTCATTGTAATGTGCAAGGGAGATCAAATCATCACAATTTTTGGACACGATTCGATCATGAAACAATTTGCATCGGAGATGTAAATGACCACGTTCATTGCAAAGTTCACAAGTACGGCAAAAGAAATTTAAATTTTCAGCACTCACATTTAGCCTTTCTTGCAACCATTTAGTTTCTAAATGCTTATGGCTCTTGCAATAAATATCTTCTCTATTTGGTCTGTTCATGCAAACATGCACTCCACAAAAGTTGACATGCTTATAAGATATTTTCATCATGACTATAGCAATCATCATTAGTACTATGGATATTCAAGGAGTTCATACTAACAACATTGCAATCATGCTCATCATTCAAAGATTCAGTACCAAGCATTTTAATGCACTCTTCTTCTAGCACTTGAGCACAATTTTCCTTTCCATCAAACTCATGAAAGATATTAAAAACATGAAGCGTATGAGACAAACTTAACTCCATTTTTTTGGTAGTTTTCTTTTATAAACTAAACTAGTGATAAAACAAGAAAAAAAAGATTTGATTGCAATATCTAAAGATATACCTTCAAGCACTCACCTCCCCGGCAATGGCGCCAGAAAAGAGCTTGATGTCTACTACACAACCTTCTTCTTGTAGTCATTGTTGGGCCTGCAAATGCACAGGTTTGTAGGACAATAGCAAATTTTCCTCAAGTGGATGACCTAAGGTTTATCAATCCGTGGGAGGCATAGGATGAAGATGGTCTCTCTCAAGCAACCCTGCAACCAAATAACAAAGAGTCTCTTGTGTCCCCAACACACCCAATACAATGGTAAGTTGTATAGGTGCACTAGTTCGGCGAAGAGATGGTGATACAAGTGCAATATGGATGGTAGATATAGGTTTTTGTAATCTGAAATTATAAAAACAGCAAGGTAACTAATGATAAAAGTGAGCATAAATGGTATTGCAATGGTAGGAAACATGGCCTAGGGTTCATACTTTCACTAGTGCAAGTTCTCTCAACAATAATAACATAGATAGATCATATAACAATCCCTCAACATGCAACAAAGAGTCACTTCAAAGCCACTAATAGCGGAGAACAAACGAAGAGATTATGGTAGGGTACGAAACCACCTCAAAGTTATCCTTTCTGTTCTATCTATTCAAGAGTTCGTAGTAAAATAACATAAAGCCATTCTTTCCGCTCAATCCATCATAGAGTTCATACTAGAATAACACCTTAAGACACAAATCAACCAAAACCCTAATGTCACCTAGATACTCCATTGTCACCTCAAGTATCCATGGGCATGATTATACGATATGCATCACACAATCTCAGATTCATCCAACCAACACAAATTACTTCAAAGAGTGCCCCAAAGTTTCTACTGGAGAGTCAAGAAAACGTGTGCGAACCCCTATGCATAGGTTCATGGGCGGAACCCGCAAGTTGGTCACCAAAACATACATCAAGCGTCACGTGATATCCCATTGTCACCACAGATAAACACGGCAAGACATACATCAAGTGTTCTCAAATAAAGACTCAATCCAATAAGATAACTTCAAGAGGGAAACTCAATTCATCACAAGAGAGTAGAGGGGGAGAAACATCATAAGATCCAACTGTAGTAGCAAAGCTCGCGATACATCAAGATCGTGCCATAGAGAGAACACGAGAGAGAGAGAGAGAGAGAGAGAGAGATCAAACACATAGCTACTGGTACATACCCTCAGCCCCGAGGGTGAACTACTCCCTCCTTGTCATGGATAGCGCCGGGATGATGAAGATGGCCACCGGTGATGGGTTACCCCTCCGGCAGGGTGCTGGAACAGGATCCCGAGAGGTTTTTGGTGGCTATAGAGGCTTGCGGCGGCGGAACTCCCGATCTATCTTCTCCGTGGATGTTTTTAGGGTACATGGGACTATATAAGCGAAAGAAGTCGGTCGGGAGGTGCTCGAGGGGCCCACAAGACAGGGGGGCGCGCCCAGGTGGGGGGGCACCCCCCTATCTCCTGGCCTCCTCAAGGATCTTCTAACGTGAACTCCAAGTCTCCGGGATCATATTATCCCCAAAAATCACGCTGCCAAAGGTTTCATTCCGTTTGGACTCCGTTTGATATTCCTTTTCTTCGAAATACTGAAACAGGCAATAAAACAGCAATATGAGCTGGCCCTCCGGTTAATAGGTTAGTCCCAAAAGTAATATAAAAGTGTATAATAAAGCCCGTAATCATTCAAAATAGATAATAAAATAGCATGAATGCTTCATAAATTATAGATACGTTAGAGACGTATTAGCTGCGAGCGCGGCCTCGAGGTGCACATTCTTCGTCGCGACCTCCGGCACCTGCAGGGCCACCAGGGCTTGAAAGAGTTCGTCACCATGGAGGCCGATGTGGGTGGCAGGCAATGAGGAGCCTCGGCACGTGGGCTGGAGCAGTACGGCAAGGTCGTCCACGCGCTTCTTGATGGCAGTGAACTTGCGGATGGAGTTGACCATCATGTCGTCCATGCGAGAGGCGAAGCCGGCGTCGGCGAGGGCTACAATTATAGTGGTCGCCAGCACCGTCTGGAAACGCTGCACAGTGCGGGGCCGCAGGCCGGCACCTTGGATGATTTGGCACAACCGACTGCCGCTCGCGTCCATCACCTCCATAGGTGCTTGTGGCTTCTGGTCACTTGGTCTTGGATGGGAGTGAGCAGTGTTGCGCAGAGACTTCAGAGTAGATGGATTGGAGTGGTGGGGCACCTTTATATGAGAGTCCAAAGGTTGTTGCATTCACATTGTGCCGGCTCTATTCTGTTTCTCCAATTAATTCCCTCTGCATGTAATTGAGGATGCATCATTGACCGTTCAACGTCTCGGGAACCGCTACCCTCTCCCTCCTTGGCATTCAAGCACCTATGGAGGCGACTGCTACTCGCGTCTATCGCGTGTCAGGAGACGTCCCTGTCGACGACGAGGTGCCTATGGTGACTTCATAAATTTCAAGATGATAGTGCCAGCTCGGTCTTTCGGAGGGGCTCATAGGGGTAGGGTGTGCGTGTGTGCGTTCATAGGAGTGAGTGTATGCACGTGATATGAGTGCTTGCGTCTGTACTGTGTCAAAAAAAACGTAAATGCGTGTCAAAAAGAGACTAGTCAGTATACTCAATATTGTGCACCTCGAAGAGGAAAACGAGAGAACATTTATGGCGCAGATTCACTCATTTTGCTCCATATGTACTCTGTCTCGGTGTAGTCTAGTCACTTGTTGAAATCTCTAGAAAGGCAAATACTCCTTTCTAGTTGACAGGACTATACTAGCAAGTAGTACGTACTAGTACAATAGTGGGCTCACATAGCAATTTTGTCTCATGCAAGAGCCTGGCTATATGTGTGCTCCAATGTTCGCAACTGCCACGTTCGGGTTGTGCTTGGCTCTTCGCCTCTTTGAGAAGACAAACAATATTGCTACTACTACTACTACTGCTTCTACAGTGTCGAATCCACTGCTGCATGGCCGTCCACCGCGAGCGGGAGGGATGGCTTGTTGTAGTACTATAAGCAAAAGCCTATCCTCGTTTGCGAGCAACCGCGCGCATGGGCGAGGGAGAAGGCGTGTAGTAGTAAAATCAAGCTTCTCCTCGTTGTACGAGTTGACGCGACACATCATAGCACTGGCCCCACATGCTTGCCTCTAAACTTGGATGAAAGACCCGCAGTGTACAATATATTTGCTGCAACCTCTAACATTTACCCACCACAAATTAAAACATATATTCCTGTCTTGACCAGATGAGCGTGCAAACTACAATCACCAGGATGACAGGTAGGGCCAGAAGGCTATTTTAATTTTAGAAAAAACTTCAAGACGGCCACATAGCATGAATTCGGCCCCAACGATTTTAAGCTTATAGGCACGATACACGCTATCCTAGACTACTCTACACATGAAACTGCCACACGAGCGTCCGGGCTACGCTTATCTCTTCGCTCTTTGGGAAGTTGAACAATGATGGAGTACTACTGCACTGGAGGAGTACTACAGTACGCTTCTGGCCATCTGACACCGATTGAACTGTTGCATGTCCACCGCGTGCAGGAGGGAGAGCGTGTAGCGAAAGCTTCTCCTAGTCCCGCCAGCCATCACGCTCATGGGCGAGGGAGGTACGCTCCTGCCTTTGCGTGTATGACAGGTAGGCCCGACAGGTGGGTGGCCAACCTATCATACAGCCAAAGGCAGGTGCAGTTAAGTCTGCGAGGGACAGGATAATCAAACTTCTCATTGATGTAGGAGTTGACACGACACATCAAAGCACTGCACTCGATATATTTCAATAATTTGCATTTACCGATGCATTAGTTACTCCCTCCATTCCCAAATATTTGTCTTTCTAGAGATTTCAACAAGTGTCTACATACGGAGCAAAATGAGTGAATCTACACTCTAAAATAAGTCTACATACATCTGTATGTTGTGTCCATTTGAAATGCCTAGAAAGACAAACATTTGGGAATGGAGGGAGTACAACGCATGCATGCATGCTGTGACTCTCCTTTTTGATACTTGCATGTGTTGATTTAATGCACCTTGAAGTAGTATAAATATGTGACGGTAAAGCTTTGTAATGCCCCGGCCCTAAAGCGAGAGATGGTTGTGCATGAGGAGGGCGAGATCATGCAGACGGAACAGGACCCGACGATGGAGTCTCTAAGGTCTCGATGGACCTCACCGTGCTCCACTGCCCCTTGTGCCTCCGCCCCTTGACGCCTCCAGTGTATGAGGTTCGAATACACCTCATCCGTTTGGCTGATCGAGCAAGGTGCAAGTTTTTTTATTGATGTGTTGGTCGATTGATTTCTACAGTGCAAGGGAGGGCACCTGGCCTGCACGGACTGCCGCATCGAGCGCCCCGGGAACCAGCGGCAGTGCCAGAAGTGCGAGCGCAGTGGTGGCTTCGACATGCAGAAGACGGCGGTGGACGTCGTCCCTTCGTCAGTGAGGGTGGAGTGCCCGCACGAAGGCTGTGGGCCCTACGTCACTTACCACAGGCTCGCCGATCACCAGAACGTGTGTCCGCTCGCGCCCTGCAAATGCCCCGTGCCCATCTGCGGCTACGAAAGCCCGCCGCCGGCGCTCTACCACCACATCAGCACCGCGCATCCCATGCCCGTGCACAGGATCCAGTACGGCAAGGTGCTCCAGCTGCAAGTGCCACTCTCGGAGCCACGACTCTTGCTGTTCGCAGAGGAGGACGGCCGTGCGTTTTTCTTGGTCGGCGGCATGCTCAACATTGGCGCGCCTATCACCGTGTCGGTCATCTGCATCAAAGCGGGGGCGTCCCCACTGCCGCACTACATGGCCAAGCTGGGGGCGAACGACCTGCCGGGGGAGCCCAAAGGCACGACTGACGCCGTCAAGGTGGAAATGGAGGTGACAAGCAGCAAGGATCCCGGCGATGTTGCCGTGCAGGAGCTGACCTTCTTCACAGTTCCGCCCAAGCTGCTGGCCGAGGCTAAGCTGGTGTCCCTCCACATTCAGATTGACAAGCTCACGTCCTAAATGTTTCTACAGTGTCATTTGTTTATCTTACTAATATGCTAATATAGGGATTAGCTTGGTCTACTTTAGCTTAAGAAATGGTGGGTTTTGGTGGCGATGCGGCAATTACTTCGACATCAGATCAGTAAGTCGAACGAATATTTTGTGTCTGTTGGATATAAAGTTCCTTTGGGTAAGAAGTACTACTTGTCATCAAAATCGATAAAAGGAGATGTATGTAGACGTATTTTAGTTCTAGATACATCCCTTTTTATCCATTTTGATGACAAGCACTCCCTCCATTCCACAATACATGCCTTCCATTTATCAAAATATAGATGTATCTAGACATGTTTTAGTATATAGGTACATCCATTTTTGGACAAATGGAAGTCAAGTAGTATCTTGGAACAGAGGGAGTATATGCTTGTTTGTTCACGAAGTGTTTCATACTTGTGCGAGTTGACGCGACACATCAAAGCAGTACTACTAGTAGTAGTACTCCCTCCGACCCTAATTTCTCTGTGCATAAGTCGAGGCACAGATACCAAGCAGGGCCTGGTTGTGTTGGACAACTCACCGGACTGCACACCAGGCAGACGAAGCTCGTGTCGTGTTGGTGCCTTGTGCAGCCCGCACATGAACCAAAACCTCGCGCCTCCAGCTTAGCCTCCGCATTTTAAACTTCTCAATCTCAAGGCCAAGGAGCAACGTGAATCCTATGATAGAGCCAATCGGATGGTTGAGAACACTACAATTCGTAGCTACAGATGCGTGTGTGACTCCCAGGTGCAGAGGCCAGGGGTCATCATCCTCCTTTTCGAGAAAAAATAAATGCATGTGTGAGAGGATGAGTGCGTGCGTGCACCTCTTCTCTTGCTGTATAACATACTAAACTCAGAGTACAAGTGTATGTGGGTTGCATCGACCTAGGGAGCTAGAGATGGTGCGTGCGAGAAGTCCCGAGAGATAGGTTTAATGCGTTTGAAAAAAAGACTAGCCTATACCTCGCCACGCGGCTATTCCTGTCGAACGCCCCAATGACCGTAAGATATGTATCCGACGGTGCCAGTTATTGCACGTACACAGCAATAGAAAAAGAACTACCATGGCATATGCTACACCACGATCGAGAACACGTGCCCACGTTACGCCATCCGGGAATAGTGCCGCACTTCGAAACTAGAACCATCAATAAATTTTGAGCTTGTGTCTCGTCACATTCCAAATTACTACTACTACCACGCTATATTTAATTGCAAACCTGTTCACACTGATCACAACCTAAATGGTTTCCCACTTAGAAGCGTATTAGTACTCAGTTATAAATACTACTATGCCAAGATGACTGCACATTCCTCCTCAACTCCTCATCCACAAAAACAAACAAGTCATTCAGCAGCCTTCCCTTGCGTCTACCATGGCCAGCGTGAGTTCTGGGTCGAGAGATTACCACCAGGGAGAGGCGAGCATGGAAGCGGAAGCACGAGAGATGTCCCACCTCGCCGCGAAAGTAGCTGACATGTCCCACTGCGCGGAAGTAGCAGCATAGAGGTCCTGCCGCTCCGCTGAAGCAGCACGGAGGTCCCACCGCACTGTCTATGTAGCAGACTGGTCCGGCCGCCCCACAGAAGTAGAAGAGATGTCCCGCCGCGCCACGAATGCAGCAGAGATGTCCCGCCGCACCGCGGCGGCCTGGGAAAATGTCTCGCAGGTAGGCGACGATTCTTACAGGCACATGCATGCGATCGTCCATAGCCAGATGGATCAGATCTCCGGCTGGGCGAGGTTGCAGGACGACATGAAAGCCTCGTTTGGACAGGCTACCAGCATCATCGACAACTAAGGGAGGGCAATGAGAGGCTCCGGGCCGAGCATGACCTGCTGAGGGCGAAGATCATCGCAGACCAACAGGAGGAGACCAATGCCTTGTTGAAGAGGACCGATGTCATCGTCAAGAAACTTATGGACGAGAATGACATGCTCCGCATCGAGCGCCAAAGGCTGGTGGAGGAATCCATGGATGCTCTCAAGCAGCGTCTTGAGGACACAAAATAGCTCATCACCGCTCGCCGCGGAGACTAGTTCCCGTGGCCTGCAGCAATGCATCAAGAAAGTAGAGATCAGTGAGCCAGATCCTTGTCTTCCTTCTTCTTTTGCCCTTGTGTATTTCGGGCATAGCCGCATGTGGCATTTTTAGTTATCTTCCTAATTATGTAAGACAATTATTATCCACTGTCGTCGTCCTTATATATTCATCAATCTTGCTATAAGTCGTAGTAGATGCTATATAGGTCCGTCGGATCTTACATCAAGATCCGTGCTTTCATATTTTCCTTTTTCTCTCTTAAATCTCAGTCGAATGAGACATAGCCACGCCATTAAACAGAGGCTCGGGCGCCATTAATGGAGACCTTGGGAGAGAGGTGGACGGCAGATGGAGGTCAAAGGGCTCTCTTCCCGATAAGCACGCGCAGGGGTCTGATCGCACGCCTCTCGTACTCAAATAGCTACCCTGCACGGCGCCTCCTAGCTAATAAAAAAAGGGGACGCATGGAGGCACGTAATGGTAGTAAATAGAATGCCCATGGTTTCAATAATACTTGTGTTTCCGATTGTAACATGACAACACTTGTTCCGAAATGACTTTGTTGATTGTTAATGTGTGCGCCTTCACAAATCGGACTACAAAATTACCACAACATGTTGGTGCCATGTCATGGCACCAAGCCAAGTTTCATTATCTTCATGCGTGTTTTGCATTTACAGGAATTAAACAACTAAGTTTCTCAATGTTTCCAGCCTAGCCACGACGCCTAGAATTTTGAACTTCATTCCCATTTCTTGCATAGAACCTAGAAGTTTACCCGAGGACACACATGTGATTTTTCAACCAATTTTGGTGCACTGGAGCATGTGCTTGTATTTCAAATTTCAATTATGCACACAAAGGCGACACATTCCCTCTCAGAACCACGAGCCTTCTTGAGAGAAGCTCCGGTCTGCAAGAAGCTTATACCAAAATTTGTTCCCATTCGGCCAATTTATTTTACCACAGCATGGTACTACCATGACATGACACCATGCCAAGTTTCATGATTTTCAGGCGTGTTTTGGATTTACAGGAATTTTAAAACCAAGTTTCTCAATGTTCTTGGCCGAGCCACGATGCCCAGATGTTTGAATTTTATTCCCATTTCTTGCATGGGACCTAGAAATTCACCCGAGGACACAAGTGTGATTTTTCAACCAACTTTGGTGCACGGGAGCATGTGCCTATAGTTCAAATTTGAATTATGCACATTAAATGACCAGAAACACAATTAATGTATAAAAAAGGCCAAACGAACCCGTAATAATTCCAAAATTTAACAGGGCACTCATGTAGTTCTATGTTACCTTTGTAAATAAACTCAAGGGGGGACAGCGTATACCATTTCGCACTCAAAGGTGGCACGTTCCCTCTCAGAACCATGAGCCTTCTTGAGAGAAGCTTCAGTTTGCAAGAAGCTTATACCAAAATTTGTTCCTATCCGGCCAATTTTTTACCACAGCATGGTAGTACCATGACATGACACCATGCCAAGTTTCATGATTTTCAAACGTGTTTTGGATTTACAAGAATTTTAAAACCAAGTTTCTCAATGTTCTCGGCCGAACCATGATGCCCAGATGCTTAAATTTATTCTCATTTCTTGCATGGGACCTAGAAATTCACCCGAGGACACAGATGTGATTTTTCAACCAACTTTGGTGCACGAGAGCATGTGCTTGTAGTTCAAATTTGACTTATGCACATTAAATGACTAGAAACTCAATTAAAGTATAAAAACGACAAACGAACCCAAAATAATTCCAAAATTTAATAGGGCACTCATGTAGTTCTATGTTGCCTTTGTGAAGAAACTCAAGGGGGGCAGCGTATATCATTTCGCACTCAAAGGTGGCACATTCCCTCTTAGAACCACGAGATTTCTTGAGAGAAGCTTCGGTTTGCAAGAAGCTTATGGGGCTGTTTGGATGGCAGCCCCAAGCTGCCCTTCCAAAATTTTGGTCGTTGACCACAGGTTGGGCCAGTGTTTGGATCGCATCCAAGTTTTTGGCTCACAACCAACTTTTTGGCCAGCCATTGTGATTTCGCACTAGTGTGTGGGCGAGTTCCCGGCGGCTATTTCCATCGCCAAAATTTTGGCATGCCGTCATTTTGGTCGGGCTGGTGTGGGCATAATCCAAATGGCCCCTATACCAAAACTTGTTCCAAATCGGCCCAATTTTTTACCACAACATGTTAGTGCCATGACATGACACCATGCCAAGTTTCATGATTTCCAGGTGAGTTTTGGATTTACATGAATTTAAAATCCAAGTTTCTCGATGTTCTCGGCCGAGTCACGATGCCCAGATGTTTGAATTTCATTCTCATTTCTTCCATGGGACCTACAAATTCAACCAAGGACACACATGTGATTTTTCAACCAACTTTGGTGCACCAGAGCATGTGCCTGCAGTTCAAATTTTGGATTATGCACATTAAAAGTCCAGAAACTCAATTAATATATAAAAAGGCCAAATGAACCCGAAATAATTCCAAAATTTAACAGGGCAATGATACGTCAATTTTGCATCATGCTTTCATATCAATATTTATTGCATTATGGGCTGTTATTTCACGTTATGTCACAATACTTATGGCTATTCTCTCTTATTTTACAAGGTTTACATGAAGAGGAAGAATGCCGGCAGCTGGAACTCTGGGCTGGAAAAGGAGCAAATACTGGAGACCTATTCTGCGCAACTCCAAAAGTCCCGAAACTCCACGGAATATCTTAAAATAAATAAAGAAAAATCGTCGCCAAAGATGAAGGCCAGGGGGCCCACACCCTGATCATGAGGGTGGGCCCCCCCTGGGGCGCGCCCCCTACCTCGTGGGCCCCCTGGTGGCTCTCCGACGCCCATCTTCTCCTATATGAAGTCTTTCGATGAGAAAAAAAATATAAGGCAACCTTTCGGGACGAGACTCCGCTGCCACGAGGCGGAACCTTGGCGAAACCAATCTAGGGCTCCGATAGAGCTATTCTGTCGGGGACACTTCCCTCTGGGAGGGGGAAATCATCACCATCATCATCACCAACGCTCCTCTCATCGGGAGAGGGCAATCTCCATCAACATCTTCACCATCACCATCTCATCTCCAAACCTTAGTTCATCTCTTGTATCCAATTCTTGTCTCCAAGTCCGGGATTGGTGCTAGTAGGTTGCTAGTAGTGTTGATTACTCCTTGTAGTTGATGCTAGTTGGTTTATTTGGTGGAAGATCATATGTTCAGATCCTTTATGCATATTATTACCCCTCTAATTATGAACATGAATATGCTTTGTGAGTAGTTACGTTTGTTCCTGAGGACAAGGGAGAAGTCTTGCTATTAGTAGTCATGTGAATTTGGTATTCGTTCGATATTTTGATAAGATGTATGTTGTCTAGCCTCTAGTGGTGTTATGTGAACGTCGACTACTTAACACTTCACAATTATTTGGGCCTAGAGGAAGGCATTGGGAAGTAATAAGTAGATGATGGGTTGCTAGAGTGATAGAAGCTTAAACCCTAGTTTATGCGTTGCTTCGTAAGGGGCTGATTTGGATCCATATATTTCATGCTATGGTTAGGTTTACCTTAATACTTTTGTTGTAGTTGTGGATGCTTGCAAGAGAGATTAATCATAAGTGGGATGCTTGTTCAAGTAAGAACAACACCCAAGCACCGGTCCACCCACATATCAAATTATCAAAGTACCGAATGCGAATCATATGAGCGTGATGAAAACTAGTTTGACGATATTCCCATGTGTCCTCGGGGGCGCTTTTCCTATGATAAGAGTTTGTCCAGGCTTGTCCTTTGCTACAAAAAGGATTGGACCACCTTGCTGCACTTTATTTACTTTTGTTACTTGTTGCTCGTTACAATTTATCTTATCACAAAACTATCTGTTACCACTTATTTCAGTACTTGCAGAGAATACCTTGCTGAAAACCGCTTATCATTTCCTTCTGCTCCTCGTTGGGTTCGACACTCTTACTTATCGAAAGGACTACGATAGATCCCCTATACTTGTGGGTCATCAAGACTCTTTTCTGGCGCCGTTGCCGGGGAGCGTAGCGCCTTTGGTAGGTGGAATTTGGTAAGGAAAAATTTGTATAGTGTGCTGAAATTTTCTGTCACTTGTTACTATGGAAAGTAATTCTCTAAGGGGCTTGTTCGGGGTATCTTCACCCCGTCCAGTAGAGCAAAGAGTTGCTCCCCAACCTACTAAACCTATTGAAAATGAAACTCCTTTTGAAATTCCTTCGGGTATGATGGAAAAACTGCTAGCTAACACTTTTACAGGAGATGGAACAAAGCATCCTGATGAACATCTACTCTATGTGGATGAAGTTTGTGGACTATTTAAGCTTGCAGGTATACCCGATGATGTTGTTAAGAAGAAGGCCTTCCCTTTATCTTTGAAGGGAGATGCATTGACATGGTACAGGCTATGTGATGATATGAGATCATGGAACTATAAAAGATTGAAATTGGAATTTCATCAAAAGTATTACCCTGTGCATCTTGTTCATCGTGATCGCAATTATATATATAATTTTTGGCCTCGCGAAGGAGAAAGCATCGCTCAAGCTTGGGGGAGGCTTAAATCAATGTTATATTCATGCCCCAATCATGAGCTCCCAAGAGAAGTAATTATTCAAAGTTTTTATGCTCGGCTTTCTGATAACAATCGCACCATGCTCGATACTTCTTGTGTTGGCTCTTTTATGATGAAGACTATTGAATTTAAATGGAATTTATTGGATAGAATTAAACGTAACTCTGAAGATTGGGACCTCGACGAAGGTAAGGAGTCAGGTATGACACCTAAGTTTGATTGTGTTAAATCTTTTATGGATACCTATATTTTCCGTAAGTTTAGCACTAAATATGGACTTGACTCTGAGATAGTAGCTTCTTTCTGTGAATCTTTTGCTACCTATGTTGATCTCCCCAAGGAGAAGTGGTTTAAATATCATCCTCCCATAGAAGTAAAAGTAGCTGCACCTGTTAAAGTTGAAGAAAATACTGTCACTTATAATGATCCTATTGTTCCCACTTCTTATGTTGAGAAACCACCTTTCTGTGTTAGAATGAAGGATCATGCTAAAGCTTCAACTGTTGTTCATAAAAGCAATATTAGAACTTATACACCTCCTGAGCAAGTCAAGGTAGAACCTAATATTGCTATTGTTAAAGATCTCTTATCTGCTAATATTGATGGGCATGTTATTCAATTATGTGGTGAAACTGCTAGAATTGCTAAACCTTGTGCTAGAGATAAACATAGACATGTGGTAGGCGTGCCTGTTATTTTTGTTAAAATAGGAGATCATTGTTATCATGGATTATGTGATATGGGTGCTAGTGCTAGTGTAATACCCATTGACTTATACAAAGAAATTATGCATGATATTGCACCTGCTGAGTTAGAAGATATTGATGTTACAATTAAACTTGCCAATAGAGATACTATATCTGCAATGGGAATTGTTAGAGATGTTGAAGTCTTGTGTGGGAAAACTAAATATCCCGCTGATTTTCTTGTTCTTGGTTCTCCACAAGATAGCTTTTGTCCCATTATATTTGGTAGACCCTTCTTGAATATTGTTAATGCTAAGATAGACTGCGAAAAGAATGTTGTTACTATTGGCTTGGATGATATGGTTCATGAGTTTAATTTCTCTAAATTTAGTAAACAACATCGTGAGGAAGAATTGCCTAGTAAAGATGAAATTATTGGTCTTGCTTCTATTGCCGTACCTCCTAGTGATCCTTTAGAACACTATTTGCTAGACCATGAAAATCATATGTTCATGAATGAAAGAAGGGAAATAGATGAAGTATTCTTTAAATAGGAACCTATTCTGCAATACAATTTGCCTGTTGAAATCCTAGGGGATCCTCCTCCACCCAAGGGTGATCCCGTGTTTGAGCTAAACCGTTGCCTGATAATCTTAAATATGCTTATCTTGATGAAAAGGAAATACATCCCGTCATTATTAGTGCTAACCTTTCAGAGCATGAAGAAGAAAGATTATTGAAAACTCTGAAGAAGCACCATGCCGCTATTGGATATACTCTTGGTGATCTTAAGGGCATCAGTCCCACTCTATGTCAACATAAAATAAATTTGGAAGCGGATGCCAAACCAGTTCGTGATCCTCAACGACGTTTGAATCCTAAAATGAAATAAGTGGTAAGAAAAGAAATACTCAAGCTTCTGGAGGCAGGTATAATTTATCCCGTTGCTGATAGTCAGTGGGTAAGTCCTGTCCATTGTGTTCCTAAGAAGGGAGGTATTACTGTTGTCCCTAATGATAAAGATGAATTGATTCCGCAAAGAATTATCATAGGTTATAGGATGGTAATTGATTTCCGCAAATTAAATAAGGCTACTAAGAAAGATCATTACCCCTTACCTTTTATTGATCAAATGCTAGAAAGATTATGCAAACATACACATTATTGCTTTCTAGATGGTTATTCTGGTTTCTCTCAAATACCTGTGCCGGCTAGAGATCAATCAAAGACTACTTTTACATGCCCTTTTGGTACTTTTGCTTATAGACGTATGCCTTTCGGTTTATGTAATGCACCTTCTACCTTTCAAAGATGCATGATGGCTATATTCTCTGATTTTTGTGAAAAAAATTGTGAGGTTTTCATGGACGATTTTTCCATCTATGGTTCGCTTGAGCAATCTTGATCGAGTTCTGCAAAGATGTGAAGAAACTAATCTTGTCTTGAATTGGGAAAAATGCCACTTTATGGTTAATGAAGCTATTGTCTTGGGGCACAAAGTTTCTGAAAGGGGTACTGAAGTTGATAAAGCCAAGGTTGATGCTATTGAAAAGATGCCATGTCCCAAGGACATCAAAGGTATAAGAAGTTTCCTTGGTCACGCCGGATTTTATAGGAGGTTCATTAAGGACTTCTCAAAAATTTCTCGGCCTCCGACTAATTTACTACAAAAAGATGTACCATTTGTCTTTGATGATGATTGTGTAGAAGCATTTGAAATACTTAAGAAAGCATTAGTCTCTGCACCTGTTGTTCAGCCACCTGATTGGAATTTACCCTTTGAAATTATGTGTGATGCTAGTGATTATGCTGTAGGTGCTGTTCTAGGGCAAAGAGTTGATAAGAAATTAAATCTTATCCATTATGCTAGTAAGACTCTAGACAATGATCAAGGAAATTATGCTACTACCGAAAAGGAACTTTTAGTAGTTGTATTTGCTTGTGATAAATTCAGACCCTATATTGTTGATTCTAAAGTAACTATTCACACTGATCGTGCTGCTATTAAATATCTTATGGAAAAGAAAGATGCAAAACCTAGACTTATTAGATGGGTTCTCTTGCTGCAAGAATTTGATTTGCATATTGTTGATAGAAAAGGAGCTGAGAACCCCGTTGCAGATAACTTATCTAGGTTAGAGAATGTTCTTGATGACCCACTACCTATTGATGATAGCTTTCCTGATGAACAATTAAATGTCATAAGCACTTCTCGTAGCACTCCATGGTATGCTGATTATGCTAATTATATTGTTGCTAAATTTATACCACCTAGCTTCACATACCAACAAAAGAAAAAGTTTTTCTATGATTTGCGACATTACTTTTGGGATGACCCACATCTTTATAAAGAAGGAGTAGATGGTGTTATTAGACGTTGTGTACCTGAGCATGAACAGGAACGGATCCTACGCAAGTGTCACTCTGAAGCTTATGGAGGACACCACGGTGGAGATAGAACTGCACATAAGGTATTGCAATCCGGTTTTTACTGGCCCACTCTCTTCAAGGATGCCCGTAAGTTTGTTTTGTCATGTGATGAATGTCAAAGAATTGGTAATATTAGTAGATGTCAAGAAATGCCTATGAATTATTCACTTGTTATTGAACCATTTGATGTTTGGGGCTTTGATTATATGGGACCTTTTCCTGCCTCTAATGGATATACACATATTTTAGTTGTTGTTGATTACGTTACTAAGTGGGTAGAAGCTATACCAACCAGTAGTGCTGATCATAACACCTCTATTAAAATGCTTAAAGAAGTTATTTTTCCGAGGTTTGGAGTCCCTAGATATCTAATGACTGATGGTGGTTCACACTTTATTCATGGTGCTTTCCGTAAAATGCTTGCTAAATATGACATTAATCATAGAATTGCATATCCATATCACCCGCAGTCTAGTGGTCAAGTAGAATTGAGCAATAGAGAGCTCAAATTAATTTTGCAAAAGACTGTTAATAGGTCTAGAAAGAATTGGTCCAAGAAACTGGATGACGCATTATGGGCCTATAGAACTGCATATAAGAATCCTATGGGTATGTCTCCGTATAAAATGGTTTATGGAAAAGCATGTCACTTACCTCTCGAACTAGAACATAAGGCATATTGGGCTATTAAAGAGCTCAACTATGATTTCAAACTTGCCGGTGAGAAGAGGTTATTTGATATTAGCTCACTTGATGAATGGAGAACCCAAGCTTATGAAAATGCCAAGTTGTTTAAAGAAAAAGTTAAAAGATGGCATGACAAAAGGATACAAAAGCATGAGTTTAATGTAGGTGATTATGTGTTGCTGTACAACTCTCATTTAAGATTTTTTTTCCAAACTTCTCTCTAAATGGGAAGGTCCCTACGTTATCGAGGAGGTCTATCGTTCCGGTGCCATAAAAATCAACAACTTCGAAGGCACAAATCCTAAGGTGGTAAACGGTCAAAGGATCAAACACTATATCTCGGGTAATCCTATAAATGTTGAAACCAATATTATTGAAACCGTAACCCCGAAGGAATACATAAGGGACACTTTCCAGACCATTCCAAACTCCGAAAAGGAATAGGTATGTGGTACAGTAAGTAAACCGACTCCAAAACAATTTTAAGGCAATATTTCTCCATTTTGGAATATTTAGAAAAATAGAAAAATAAGTAGTAGTCCAGGAAGGACACGAGGCCTCCACGAGGGTGGAGGGTGCGCCCTACCCCCCTGGGCGTGCCCCCTACGTCGTGAGCACCTCGTGTGCCCTCCGGACTCCGTTTTCTTGCACGATATGTATTTTGGTCAGTAAAAATTCATTATATACTCTCCCGAAGGTTTTGACCACCGTATCACGCAAATATCCTCTGTTTTCGTTTCGAGCTGTTGCTGTTGCAGATTTGGAACAAGATGTCGTCCCAAGAATCAGAGGGAGAGAGCTACATGGCTGATTATATTGCAAACCCAAAAGTATATGGGGATGTGGAACATTATGGCTGGACCACGGAGCAAGAAGAAGACTATGATCCAAGGAGGAAGGAGGAAACAACCTCCGATGAAGAGGACGATCCACTACCTCAACCTGGTGATATGCATGTGGAGTTCAAGAAATCAAGCCTCCCTAAGGTCCAATCTATCCCACCTCGTTTTTTGCAGGACAGCAAGGTAGCACTATGCAAAAATATAATGAAACTTGAGCTCGAGAATGAGGATCTGAGGGAGGAAAATTTTAGCCTCAGACGCAAGCTAGAGAAGAAAAATGCAACAACTCCATCGTCAACAACAAAGAAGGAGATATAATCACATGGGTATGGGCACTCCCTTGGCAACTGCCAAGCTTGGGGGAGGTGCCCTGGTAAAGTATCGCCATCACAACTCCTATCTTTATCGTTTTTCTTAGTTCGATCCTTTTAGTAGTATCTTGATTTAGTAGAATAAAGTCATGGCATGATCTAGTTTTGAGTTTTGCTTTAAGATCCTTCTTTGTAATCGAGTCCGTGAGCTTTATATAATAAAGATTAGTGTTGAGTCAAGGGCTTGATTATTTTGCCATGATCTTGAGTGAATAAAAGAAAAGAAGAAAAAGAATAAAAAGAATCAAAGAGTTCATATTGATCTTATTGAAAGTAATGACTTCACATAGAAAGAGTATGATGATTAAAAGTTGTTGGGAGTTGGCAAATATAGCTTTGGTCATCGTTGCAATTAATAGGAAGTAATAAGGAAAGAGAGGTTTCACATATAGATATATTATCATTAACATCTTTTATGATTGGGAGCACTCATTAAAATATGACATGCTAAAGAGTTGAGGTTGGACAAGGAAGACAACATAATGAGTTATGTTTTCTTCCATCTGAGATAAAGTATGTTGTCATGGATCCTCTAACGTGTTGAGCTTGCCTTTCGCCCTCATGCTAGCCAAATTCTCAGCACCAAGTAGAAATACTACTTGTGCTTCCAAATACCCTTAAACCAGTTCAGCCATGAGAGTCCACCATATCTACCTATGGATTGAGTAAGATCCTTCAAGTAAGTTGTCATCGATGCAAGCAATAAAAATTGCTCTCTAAATATGCATGACTTATTAGTGCAGAGAAAATAAGCTTTGTGCGAACTTGTTGTGGAAGTAATAAAAGCAGTGGACTGCATAATAAAGGTCCACATACAAGGGGCAATATAAAGTGGCGTTCTTTTGCATTAAGATTTTGTGCATCAACCCTAAACGCGCATGACAACCTCTGCTTCCCTCTTCGAAGGGCCTATCTTTTATTATTATCCTCTACCTTATGCAAGAGTCACGATGATCTTCACCTTTCCTTTTTCATTTTATCCTTTGGCAAGCTCAGCATGCTGGAAAGAACATGATATATATATATATATATATATCTAATTGGATATAGGGGAGCATGAATTATTATTGTTGACATTACCCTTGAGGTAAAAGGTTGTGGGGCAAAACTATAAGCCCCTATCTTTCTCTGTGTCCGATTAAAACTCCGTAACCACAAGTATTGCGTGAGTGTTAGCAATTATGAAGGACTAAGTGATAGTTGAGTATGTGGACTTGCTTTAAAGCTCTGACATAGACTCTTTCCGATGTTATGATAAATTGCAATTGCTTCAATGACTGAGGTTATAATTTATTGGTGCTCAATAAGGTTTCTGATTCATATTTTTGCATTGTGAAAAGATCATCACTTGAACATAAGTAATCATATGACAAAATCTATATATGTTGCTGTTATGGAAATAATCATGATGCCTTCATGTCTGTATTTTA
This sequence comes from Triticum aestivum, assembly GCF_018294505.1. Taxonomy (NCBI): domain Eukaryota; kingdom Viridiplantae; phylum Streptophyta; class Magnoliopsida; order Poales; family Poaceae; genus Triticum; species Triticum aestivum. Next base: position 356,767,603 of record NC_057810.1, on the reverse strand, counting down.
TTTTTATCGACGCCTCTACCCATAAACATGAGGACATATTTATTGTTATCAGCTTTTCGCTTGAGGACAAGCGAGGTCTAAGCTTGGGGAGTTGATACATCCATTTTGCATCATGCTTTCATATCAATATTTATTGCATTATGGGCTGTTATTTCACGTTATGTCACAATACTTATGGCTATTCTCTCTTATTTTACAAGGTTTACATGAAGAGGGAGAATGCCGGCAGCTGGAATTCTGGGCTGGAAAAGGAGAAAATATTGGAGACCTATTCTGCGCAACTCCAAAAGTCCTGAAACTCCAGGGAATATCTTAAAATAAATAAAGAAAAATCATCGCCAAAGATGAAGGCCAGGGGGCCCACACCCTGCTCACGAGGGTGCCCCCCCACCTGGGGCGCGCCCCCCTACCTCGTGGGCCCCCTGGTGGCTCTCCGATGCCCATCTTCTCCTATATGAAGTCTTTCTATGAGAAAAAAATAGAAGGCAACCTTTCGGGACAAGACTCCGCCGCCACGAGGCGGAACCTTGGCGGAACCAATCTAGGGCTCTGGCAGAGCTGTTCTGCCGGGGACACTTCCCTCTGGGAGGGGGAAATCATCACCATTGTCATCACCAACGCTCCTCTCATCGGGAGAGGGCAATCTCCATCAACATCTTCACCAGCACCATCTCATCTCCAAACCCTAGTTCATCTCTTGTATCCAATTCTTGTCTCCAAGTCCGGGATTGGTGCTAGTAGGTTGCTAGTAGTGTTGATTACTCCTTGTAGTTGATGCTACTTGGTTTATTTGGTGGAAGATCATATATTCAGATCCTTTATGCATATTATTACCCCTCTGATTATGAACATGAATATGCTTTGTGAGTAGTTACGTTTGTTCCTGAGGACAAGGGAGAAGTCTTGCTATTAGTAGTCATGTGAATTTGGTATTCGTTCGATATTTTGATAAGATGTATGTTGTCTAGCCTCTAGTGGTGTTATGTGAACGTCGACTACATAACACGTCACCATTATTTGGGCCTAGAGGAAGGCATTGGGAAGTAATAAGTAGATGATGGGTTGCTAGAGTGACAGAAGCTTAAACCCTAGTTTATGCATTGCTTCGTAAGGGGCTGATTTGGATCCATATGTTTCATGCTATGGTTAGGTTTAGCTTAATACTTTTGTTGTAGTTGCGGATGCTTGCAAGAGAGGTTAATCATAAGTGGGATGCTTGTTCAAGTAAGAACAACACCCAAGCACCGGTCCACCCACATATCAAATTATCAAAGTACCGAACGCGAATCATATGAGCGTGATGAAAACTAGCTTGACGATATTCCCATGTGTCCTCGGGAGCGCTTTTCCTATTATAAGAGTTTGTCTAGGCTTGTCCTTTGCTACAAAAAGGATTGGGCCACCTTGCTGCACTTTATTTACTTATGTTACTTGTTGCTCATTACAATTTATCTTATCACAAAACTATCTGTTACCACTTATTTCAGTACTTCAGAGAATACCTTGCTGAAAACCTCTTATCATTTCCTTCTGCTCCTCGTTGGGTTTGACACTCTTACTTATCGAAAGGACTACGATAGATCCCCTATACTTGTGGGTCATCAGACACTCATATAGTTCTATGTTGCCTCTGTAAAGAAAATCAGGGGGGAGGCACCGTATATCGTTTCGCACACAAAGGTGACACGTTCCCTCTCGGAACCACGAGGCTTGTTGAGAGAATCTCCGGTTTTGCAAGAAGCTTATACCAAAACTTGTCCCAATTTAGCCAAAAATTATACATATGAAAACAAGGTTTAGATTATCCCAAACATCTTGCTATCTAGACCAATGTACTATGATTTGAATTCAACATAAAATGGATACAAATATTTGAATTGGAAATCGTATGGTACATGTAGTGCATAGTGAAATATGATTACTGCTATATGCATGTTTTTTGTTATCAAGATAATATTTAAATTATTGTATAACTTGACAACAATCATATTCAAATAAGGAAAACTGATTCAAATTTAGTCCATATGGTAGATGACAATATGTATGTTCACATGGTGGAGTAAAATGTTCATATATGATGGAACATCAAAATGTACGACTACGTCAATTATAAACTGCAAGGTCACCTAACGATATATTCGAATTCAACATAACGTGGATTCAAAAATTGAAATTCGAGATCCTGGCATTTGTAATCATATAAAAAGGGACATTACTCTTTCTTTTGGTGGGAATTGATTTGTTTTTTGTTGTTGTTGAGGGAAGTGCAAATCGATTTGGTACTGTACAGGGTAATCTTGTTCTCCCCATTTTTTTTACATCTTTCTTGTAGTTTTTTCAATGGCATCTATAGCAATGTAGTAAAAGGGGACATGACTCTCTTGTTTCTTGTATGAATCATTTTTACACGTTAAGTTTGTTCTGCCGAACAAGGAATCCGCACCTTGTTATCCCAAAATTTTCAAGCTCGGGTATCTTTTGTCTCACCTGCTTTGAAACTCCCGCCTCTTCAACCCGCGTCGCGCCTTGTCATCCCGAAATTTTGACGCGCGCGAAAACTCCCTCCTCATCCGAAATTGGTCCCGCAGCCCAAACACGCGAAATCCCCCTTCTACCCCTCAGCCGAAAATGAAGCTCCACATCACGGTGTCAAAACCAGTGGGGGTATGCTGGTAACTTACCCTACATTTCGGACACGCGCATCCCTAAGCCATGGCCCCCTCCCTTCCCCTTCGTCCCCCCCATTCGTACACCGAGGCCGCCAAAACCCGCGAAACCCCACGCTCCTCCGTCGGCCTCCCGACCGCCGCCCAGTCGGAGACTCTTCCATTACTATGTCGTCCACCGCAACAGCTTGTCGTCCCTCATCCACCGTAGCAGATGAGGATCCGTCGATCATCTCATCATCCCGCCGGATCAGCCGCCCCGTCCTCCACCTCCAAGGAGCTGCCCCGGTGTTCGCCTCGTCTATCGCACCACCTCAATCCCCACAGCGCCGTCTTGACCTGCCCCACCGGAACCACAACACCCTCACCAATTCCTCCGATGAAGCCGAGGCCAACTCGGCACCACCAAGGAGGTTCTGCACTCACCGCTGCATTTTATCTTTTATTCGATCTCACAGGGCTGCTGGTGCACGATACCGATCAGCCATGGCGGGTCTCCATCAGCGGCGCCGTCGCAGGCCACATCATCCACGGCGTCTCTCCCCCATGTCATTGCTTCCTCGGTGGCGACTTCCACAACAGCACTAGCTGCAGGTGCTCCGGTTCTCGCTCGCGCTGCGGTTCTGTTCTTGCTGCCGTTCGTGCTGCTGCACTGCTCTTGCTTTCGTTCGTGCTGTTACTCTGCTCTGCTATTGTTGCCGGTCATGCTGCTGCTCTGCTCTTCTATTGCTGTCGGTCGTGTTGTTGCTCCGCTCTTGCTCTAGTTCGTGTTGCTGCTCTACTCTTGCTCTCGCTCGCGCTGCTGCTGCTGCTGCACGACCTCCAGCAGCTATAGGAGTTGCTGCTTTAGCACTCGCTCGCAGTGCTACTGCACGACTTGCTCTCTGCTAGTGCATTCCCTACTCGAGCGTCTGCTAATTTAGATCACTGCTTCTCAGCTACTAGTGCTTGAACGCCCTAAACATCTATTGCAATGCTCTGCTACTAGTTCAGTCAGTTTCGACAGTAAAATTCAGTTTCGACTCTAAAGTTCAGTTTCTTCAGTTAAGTTCAGAGTGAACAGTACTTACAGCATCTGTCGGAGCGGCCGTGGCACGGCTGATGCGTTTTACATCTAGCACTTTTTGGTGATGTATTTTACATCATCTATTGCAGATGATATTAGAGTCCCACTCCAGATTAGCATTGTCTGTCTTGTCCTGCTTCAACCTCGCCGCCGTACACCTCACCGGAGCTGCTCTAGTGACGAAACCGTCCATCACAGCGGAGTAGTACCCTCGGTGCCATTTCCAGAGGCCTCAGATCTTCTTCCCCGCCTTCGACAGTCACACCAGCATCACCATCCTCCACGTCCAACCCAATGATGCTGAGGTCCACAAGGCTATGCCAAAGAGGTTGTACACTTGTTGCATCACTTTGTTACTCTGCATTCATGTCGATCCCTCAGGGATCCTTTGCTATGGAACTACTATGGTACTACTATTCGTGCATTTGGTTAGAAGGAGTGGAGCAAAGCAAAACTGGAGGATTTCTTTTCCTTTGGTGTCTCTTTCAAAGAAAAAACGTAGGAATTTTAATATTCACTTGGACGTCCTTTTCAAATTAATATGCATGAAGAACAGAACTAATTGCATTACTAGCATAATAAGATTTTTATTTTTTCATTATCACGTGGTTTGACTTTAATTTGACCACGTTTCTCCATTCTCGTGTTCTTCCAATTCATGTGAACCAAACACCCAGGTTGAATGAAATCCTATGTTTCCAAATGCTCTGTTTTGCACGTGCATTCCTATCCTATTCCTGTGTTTTTCCTGTCCCTGCGTTTATAGAATCCTCCAATTCTAAGGAGCCCTTACAGATTTACTTCATTTTCAGATAGGCGTCAAAGAAAACTCTGTGTGTTATGTCCTGCTCCTGCCGTGCCGTCATCCACCCCACCTGAGGTGCACCATCGATAGAAGCATTCACTACAGCAGAGATCCCCCCTACAGACTTTCTTTCGCCGCCTCAGATCATCTTCCCCGTTGCCGGTAGCCATGCCAACTGCATTACCATCATCAACTGAGCAGATGAACCTGAGGACTACACAATTTTGGAAGAGAGGTCGCAGTCTTTCATGTTTGCTTATGTTATACATCGGTTATTATTACATGCTACTTTATCGTTCAAACTTGAGTTTTAAAATGCCCGTGGGTCTCATATCGAGGCAACAACGAATAGTATCTGTCTACTATCTAGTTCATCTGGGGTCTTCTATGTGGTTCATGTTGGGTCGGCAACAAACAATAGATGATCCATTGTCTATCTTTTTAAACTGAAGCTATAATCTACCTGCTATCATTAGTTTTGGATCCATCCACTCGTTTGCTACCGTCAGTCTTGATTTTTGCATGCACCCCTTAGGCCTTACAAAATCTAACTATTTTTTTATTATGCATGTCAGATATTGTACACAATCGTACAGAACATGTAGAGAAAAAGAGAAGACTATTGTGTGGGAATATAATGTCATGCAGACGCCGCTCCATGGTGGGTGAAGTGGGGCCCCCTCCTGCATTTCCAGATTGTATTCCAGAGGAAGATAACTGTTCAGATGGGGATCCAGAAGGAGCCGACCACACCTATTTACCACCTGAGGTGTTTGCTCTAACCTGGCATGCTGATGTTGGTCATATCATGCATATGGTGCCTCGCATTGCTTACATTATACATCTTATATGTCATCAGCTTAGTTTAGATTTGCTTTGTGTGAGTGCCACCTGTTTGGTTTCTATATCATACTCCCACCATTCCTAAATATTTGTCTTTTTAGAGATTTCAACTAGTGACTACATACGAAACAAAATGAGTGAATCTACACTCTAAAATATTTCTATATACATCCGTATGTGGTAGTCCATTTGAAATCTCTAAAAAGATAAATATTTAGGAACAGAGGGAGTATATGGGAATTATGCAATGCCATCTTCTTTAGCCAGGCATCATATACTTGAATCATGCAATGCCATCCTGTTTAGCCAGTCATCGTATATGTGAATTGTATCGTGCCATATTTTTTTCATAATGTATTACATTTGTCAACAATGTTTATACATTCATCTACTCTTCCTGTGCATCAGCCATTTGAGTCGGTCATGGGAAAATCTGGAGTGAAAACAAGGTCTTCTGAGTAGTCAGTGCTACCTGTCGATGCAACTTTCTTGCTGGTTACGGATAGCTCCTCAGAGGAGGATTCAGAGACAGATGACCAGTCGTATCCCCCCCAAGGTGCATGCTCTAACTTGTCAGGGTTATATTGCTCATATCATGCATATGGTGCCTTGCATTGCCATGCCATCTGCTTAGATTAGACATGCTTTGTGTGAATGCCTCCTGTTTGCTTTCTATATCAGATATGTGAATTATGCGATGCCATGTTTTTCAGCCAATTATCATATATGTGAAATATGCACCGCCATGTAGCTAGGCATCATATATGTGAATTATCTCATGCCATCTTTTTATCATTGCGTATTTCATTTGTCGACAATCTGTGTATATTGAACTACTCTTCATGTGTATCATCCATTTGAGCCGGTTATGGAAAAATCTGGGATGAAAACAAGGTCTTCAGAGCAGGCAATGGTACCTGTTGAAGCATATATCTCGATGGTTACAGGGAGCTCCTCAGAGGAGGATTCAGAGACAGATGACTAGTCCTATATCCCGCCTAAGGTGTATGCTCTAAGTTGCAATGTTTATATTTCTCATATCATGCATACGGTGTCTTGCATTGCTTTGTTTAGACACCATATGCACAATATTGAATTCCATCTACTTAGTTTAGAGATCATACATGCGAGTGCCAGCTGCTTAGTATATGAATCAACTATGTTAATTATATCATGCCATCCTGTATAGTTAGACACCATGTATGTGAATTATTTCATCCTAGCCTATTTTAGAAAGAAATCATATAGTTTTGTCATGTCATCCTATTTAGATACTCATCATAGGTTGAATTATGCCATTATATCCTGTTAAGTTATCCATCATATATCTAAAACGGTGTCATACTATCATGTTTAGTTAGGCATCATATATGTGAAATTGTGTCATGTTGTCCTGTTTGGTTAGACAACATATATGTGAATTACCACATCTGTCTATCATACAATGTCTATACGTTCAATTTCTTTTCTTGTTTATCAGCCATTTGAATTGGAGGGGGTGATGACAGTATCTAAGGGAGCAAAAACCCGTTCTTCACAAAACACAATGCTACCCGTCGATGCAGATAGAACCATGGTTGTACTGGCCCACAAACTAGCCCCACCACACACAATCGAGACTCTTCTAGATTGCACACTTACACCGTTGGGCAGAGAACCAGCTACAACCCATCTAACCGCAACCCCAGCGGATAGTAACCCACTTCTAGTTGACAAAGCACCATGTCCACCACAGAGTACCCCCACACTAGCAGTTTGTAAAGCAACTGCAGTGCCCAAAGCACGAAGACCACCACAGCTAACCCAAACTCCACGTTTAAAGCAGAAGATCAATTGTTCTCAGGTCAGATTTCGTAGCTATGGTCCATACTCCTTTGCTGTTGCATCACTGTATTTACTCATACCAACTACTTTCGAATTTGAAGGATCCAATTGAAACTCCAATGGCGCAACAGGTATGTTTTAAACCTATTTCTTTAACTGGATTGTTGTTCTAACTTCTTGCTCTATGTTGATTCCAGTTTAAGTTGTATAAACAGTTATGTTCTCATGTGATGCACATTACAGGTGTTGCCAATGCTGTGTAGTTTCTCACACTTATATTCTGTCTATGCTGTTGTGTCTTAAAAATATATGAGTTGAACTGTGTCTTTATCTTGATTAGGCAACATAAACTAGAATGATATGGACATACAGTGACCATAGTACATAGATATATGTTTGTTTCATGTTGTTATCCTGTCCACCTTACTACTGAACTGGTTTACCAAAATGAGTTTCGTATACTACATGCTAAACCTGTGATGTGTCTGCTTGTTTCTCTTGTAGTATGCAAACAAAATATTGGAGAATAGCACCCCACTATGCAATGGTAGAGAAAGTAATGCAGACAAGGTTCAAGATAGTGAGACAACCCTGTTGGTCTCCAATAAAGGTGATAAAAACGATCTTGTAGACAGTGAGAAAACCCCACAGTCCTGCATTGATGTAGTGTTCGAGTTACTGGCCAGTATCGCTGGCACAAGCTGTTCGAACTCGCTGCCTGAATCACTTCGGCTTCTTCAGTCTCAACTACAAGTTGAAATGTATCCGTCAGCTGTGGTGCGGCAAGAAGCCGAAAGACTAAGGAAGTCCCTGCAGAATTCAGATGCGTACTTTCTTGTGCAACAGCAAGCGCTAGAGGATTTAAGCGCCAAACAAGAGAAAGTTAATAAGCTTGCTAAGCATCTTGTCAGCATTATGGGTACCCAGGATGTTGTTTCTTGAGCTCTTCTGAAGTGGTTTCAGTTCTGGACTTGTTTTCCTGCGGCGTTTATATGCTGCTTTGTTCCCTATATTTGCACTGGTGGCGAACTTTAATGCCCAGTGGATGTAATATGTGTAATAGCCTTGATAGCCTAGCGTAAGTTGCTTGCTTATTTATTTCCTTGTTTTCTTGTTTATTTGTTTGCTTGTAGTCAGTGCAGTTCTTTTTCCGCGGTTTGCTAGTGGCTGCAATAACATATTTTTTAAAACTAGGCCACAATAACCATGGGCTACATATTTACTGTAGTGACACTGGGCCTCCTACCGTCTGTAGAAACAATGGGCCTTCTACGGGCCATAGAAACAATGGGCCTTCTACGGGTCATAGACACAATGGGCCTTCTATGGGCTATATCATCAATGGGCCTTATATGGGCCGTATGATCGATTGGCTAAACATGGGCCAATAACAGACCACATTATGGCCGTAAACGGGTTAGAGTTGGAATCGTCCATTCATGGGCCGACCATAATGGGTCGTCGTTAATAGACCGTATTTGATGACACTATGAAAACGGCCCAATGTATTAATGGGCCACAAACGGGCCGACTGTAACAACGGGCTGAATTTGGCCCACAATCAGAAAATGACAGTAACAGGCCGTAAGTAACCGAATGCTGGAAATGAGCCCAAGAATAAATGGGCCCTGAGAAGGCCGAAAGATAACATGGGCTGGAAATAGCCCAATGGAATAATGGGCCGCTAATGGGTATAAAGTGATACACTGTTCATTACGGGCCAGTTTCACCACGGGCCGTTAATGGGCCAAGAGTTACAAAGGGCCTCATATGGGCCGAAAGATGTCATGGGCCATACATGGGCCAGAAGTTAAAAGAGGCTGGAATCATATTGGACGGCGCAGATGACGCTACTGGGCCTAATTCGGATAGGCCGTAACGGGCCCTGTGTTAGCGGGCTGTAAATGGGCTATATGCGAACAAGCCATTAACAGGCTTTCCATGGGCCGGCCCGCCACCTTTTGACCAAGTCAAATGGGCCGGCCTTTTCACAGGAATGGGCCTTTGTTGGGCCGTGCCACGTGTCGACGTATCATAGGCGCCTTCGGTCCAATGAGTGGATGACATCTGTCACAACGGTGAGACGACACGTGTTTACTCCAGCCAATGATGATTTTACACGTGGAAAATCCCCATTGGTCGGGGCTGTTAATGGGTTATCGGATCCAAAACCGGACCCGATAGCTTAACGGCGTTCCGTTACGGTGGATGCCACGTGTCGGTCACCCTTGACGAAAGCACTTCTATGACGCGCGATTTATCATCATGGAAGTGGCCACTTCCATGATGATAATTTTGGTAATGTCATGGAACACTTCTACGACAACACATGTATGACTATCTTGATTCTATCATAAAATCGTCATGGATGTACATGCATGACAGAAAACGTGACCTACTGTGACAAACACGTATCATCACGGAAGTGTATTTTTTTGTAGTGTTATCAACACCTCTCTCTCTAAGCATGTGGACATGTTTTTCGATTTCGGTTTTCGCTTGAGGACAAGCAAGGTCTAAGCTTGGGGGAGTTGATATGTCCATTTTGCATCATGTTTTCCTACTATTATTTAGGTTGTTTTATTGTATAATAATGCTTTCTGGAGTAATTCTAATGCCTTTCTCTCATAATATGCAAGGTATGCACAAAGGGGGAGAATTCCGGCAGTTGGAAATCTAGACCTGAAAAAGCTATGTCAAGCTACCTATTCTGCACAACTCCAAATGAGCTAACTTCTCGAGGATTTTTTATGGAATATTTAAAAATTATTGGAGCAAATAAGTACTAGACAGGGGCCACCAGGTGGGCACAACCCACCTGGGCGCACCAGGAGGCCTAGGCGCGCCCTGGTGGGTGCTGCCCTCCTTGGCCCACCCTCGGTGCCCATCTTCTGGTATATAAGTCATTTTGACCTAGAAAAATTAAAGGAAGGACTTTCGGGACAAAGCGTTGCCGCCTCGAGGCAGAACTTGGGCAGGAGCACTTTTGCCCTCCGGTGGAGTGATTCCACCGGGGGAACTTCCCTCCCGGAGGGGGAAATCATCGTCATCATCATCACCAACAACTCTCCCATCTTGGGGAGGGTTATCTTCATCAACATCTTCAACATCACCAACCCCTCTCAAACCCTAGTTCATCTCTTGTGTTGAATCTTTGTATCAAAACTATAGGTTGGTGCTTGTGGGTGACTAGTAGTGTTGACTACATCTTGTAGTTGATTACTATATGGTTTATTTGGTGGAAGATTATATGTTCAGATCCATTATGCTATTTAATACCCCTTTGATCTTGAGCATGATTATCATTTGTGAGTAGTTACTTTCGTTCTTGAGGTCACGGGAGAAATCATGTCGCAAGTAATCATGTGAACTTGATATGTGTTTGGTATTCTGATGATATGTATGTTGCCATTCTCTTAGTGATGTCATGTGAACGTCGACTACATGACACTTCACCATATTTGGGCCTAAGGAATGCATTATGGAGTAGTTATTAGATGGTGGGTTGCAAGAGTGACAAAAGTTTAAACCCCAGTTATGCACTATTTCGTAAGGGACTGATTGGATCCAAAAGTGTAATGCCATGGTTAGAATTTATTCTTAATACTTTTCTTGTAGTTGCGGATGCTTGCGAGAGGGTTAATCATAAGTAGGAGGTTTGTTCAAGTAAGAACAACACCTAAGCACCGGTCCACCCACACACGAATTTAAGCCAACATGATGAAAGTGACTAGCTGAAATTCCCGGGTACCCTCAAGAACACTTTGCTTATCATAAAAAACCGTTTTGGCCTCTTTGCCTCAAAAGGATTGGGCTACCTTGCTGCACTTTTGTTACTACAATTGTTACTTGCTCGTTACAAATTATCTTGCTATCAAACTACTCCGCTACTTACAATTTTAGCACTTGCGGACATTACCTTGCTGAAAACCACTTGTCATTTCCTTCTGCTCCTCGTTGGGTTCGACACTCTTACTTATCGAAAAGGCTACAATTGACCCCATATACTTGTGGGTCATCAAAGACTACTATATATCGATGGTGCATGTAGGCGGGAATTAAACGAAGGGATGGTCTTATTGGTTTTGGGGATATAGGGGAAGAGTGAGAGAGGGGGGTAGCTAGAAGGAGATTGTTGTGTGAATGTGTGTTTTAGAGAAGAGACCCATCCAGGCGGAAGTCATGTGCACACAAGAAGAGAACGATTCGATGTGGGGTTAGGGCTGTGGGTAATTAACTACGTATGGAGACATGGGAGACCTTGAACGTGCATGTGCGAGAGGTATACATGTATACGTGGGATGTGTGTGTGTGCGCGCGCGCATAATCGAGATAAAAGAAAGAAGACATAAGTCATAAAATCAACGACATGGGAGAGACGGATCGGTATGACAATATGCATGCATGTGAGAGTGGAGGCAAGAAGGCCCGATACTTTAACATGTGTTTTTGTCTTTAAGAATAGTGGCGTGGGCTGGAGCATGCATTTATGGCGAGCAGAGAGAGCGAGACACAATGATTGTGCAAAAGAGATCAACATATAGATGCATGTATAGAGAGACAGATATAGTACGCGTGATAGGAAGCAAGAGTGTGTGCGAGAAAGAAAGGTTGACAGAGAAACTGCTGATAGATAGAGAGATGGAGATGCTAGCTAGAGGGACATCGGCTAGTTTGTGTGTTAGAGATGACCGTCGAGTGGTTCATAGGGGTGAAGTTATGTGTGTGTGAGAGAAAGATAAAAAGAGGGCACATGACTGCATGTAGAGAGAAACATATATAGTGTGCGTGATAGAAAGCAAGAGTGAGGGCAAGAAAGAAGGTTGATGGAGAAACAGATAAATAGAAAGATAAAGATGCTAGCTAGAGGGAGATCGGCTAGCCAGTGTGTGTGTTAGAGATAAGAGTCGAGCGGATCAGAAGGCTGAGTTATGTGTGTGGGTGTGAGAGAGATAGAGAGAGGGTGCATGTGAGTCGCATACAAACAAATATCACAGAGAAATGAGATCCTGAGAGACAGAGTTTTGTGTTTGCGAGAGAGAAAGATATTTCACAAGGAGAGTGATAGCTAGAGATACATATCAGGGAACGCGAGATATCCCTAGGGAGAGAGAGTGTGTGTGAGCCACATATAAGGAAATGGTGGAGACATATGAGATCTGGGAGATAGAGTTTGTGTTTGTGTGTGAAGAAGAGATGTTTAAGAGGGAGAGTCATAGCTTCTCATACCTAAGGAGCGCAAGAAATCTCTGTGTGAGAGGGGGTGTGCGAGCGGCACATGGGAATAGTAGAGAGAAATGAGACCCTGGGAGACGAAGTTTGTGTTTGTGTGAGAGAAAGAGATTTCGTAGAGAGAATCATAGTTAGAGACACATAGCAGGAAGGGAGATATACTTAGAGAGAGATAGAGTGAAGGTCGAGGGAGAGAGTACCGTCAGTGTGTTACGAAGATAAAAGATCATTGTCGACATACAAGTAGCATGATAGGTACCCGAGAGATGATGAAGGCGTATAGGTCTATATATATATATATATATATATATATATATATATATATATATATATATCTAAGCATGAGTGATAGCTATATGAGACGAATATTTGAATGAAAGGGGATTCAAATATTTAAACTAGAGATCACAGTATCAATAGTATCATAACAAAAATTGGTCTACAAACATGCATATTCATTTGAATTTGGGGACACGTATAATGTTATATAGTTTATCAATATTAGTGATCCACAGATTCTTTAATTAGAGATAATTAATGTCTTGCGTTTTTTAGAATGAAACCCAAGCAGGCTCCTTTTGTATCGGTGGTAGACGACGTGCACCTTTGGGCCCGGCTTCAGAATCTTTGGGTTCGTCAAGTGTACAGCCTCTAGGGGCATGATCTCAAGTCTACAAATCTTCCGATCTCAGGATCACAGATTCGGAGCTTCGTGTTCTTCATAGTCCTCACCTCTGAGGCTTCACCACATGCATCTTCATCTACAAATCTTCTGATCTCAGGATCACAGATTCGGAGCTTCGTGTTCTTCATAGTCCTCGCCTCTGAGGCTTCACCATGTGCATCTTCATGGCTTTGTGGCATGCAGCTGAGGTGTGCGTTGAGAGCGGCCAAGCTGCGGGACGTCGAGACTACAACTGGTATGTCAGTTAATAAGTCTAATTCTATTATGCATTTTACCAATGAAGAGATTGTTCATAATGCAAACCAAATAGGAGTGTCTCTTGGTAACGATGATCTAGAGATCTCTAAATCGGTTAATGAGATGCTAGACTTGGAAGCTGAACGTGCGTTAGAATTGATTCGTAACATAGCTGCAGTAAAACCGATGAATGAGTCGGAGATTGACAAGCTAGGGGTTAGGGTTCTTGATAGCTTGTGTGCTGATCTTGATCCTGCGGTCCAGGTGACGGAGGAGGAGGATGAGTATACCTCTCCGGTAACCACAAACCTAGAGGTGGTGCATGTGGCCGTAGAGCCTCTTTCCGAGTGTGTTGAATCTATTGATGGTGGGGTTAAGCCTAAGAGGACCTGGAAACGTAAGGTTTATCCGGTGTCGGCTGTGCGTAGAAGTGCTAGGATCCGTACCTCCAAAAAATTTCATGATGAATTATGAAAGGCATTTTTTGGAACAGCAGAGGTCTTAAAGACTTGGCTAAAAGACGTTTTCTAGCAGAAGCTTCTATTGAACATCACTTAGACTTTATTGCTTTGTCCGAAACTGGACGAGGTAATTTTTCAGCACAGTTTCTTAGCACCTTAGCAGGGGGGTAGACTTTGATTGGCATTGTCTCCCACCTCGAGGAAGATCCGGTGGGGTTCTACTCGGGGTTAAGTGCGATACGTTGGAGGTTCGGAGTGTAGTGATGGGTGAATTTGCGGTTAAGTTTAGGGTAAGAACGAAAGCTGATGGTTTTGATTGGGCTTTGGTGGCAGTCTATGGGGCTGCGCAACCCGAACTTAAACCAGATTTCCTGGCGGACTTAGTCCGAGTTTGCGGGAATGAGCAACTACCTGTCTTAGTGGGAGGTGACTTTAACATTATTCGAAGAAAGGAAGAAAAGAATAATGACAACTTTGACGGCAGATGGTCCTTTATGTTCAATACTATCATAGAGAGCTTGGACCTCAGAGAGATAGAGCTTTCGGGTAGGAAATTCACTTGGGCAAACTCATTACCGGTTCCGACGTTTGAGAAGTTGGACCGTGTTCTGGCAAGTGTTGAGTGGGAACAGAAGTTTCCTCAGGTAACGGTGCAGGCGTTGACACGAGGTATCTCGGATCACACACCGCTATTAGTGGACTCAGGGGCCCCAACTCATTTGGGTAATAAGAATATTTTCTCTTTCGAACTTGCTTGGTTTGAAAGAGAAGGATTTATCGATCTGTTGGCTAGAGAGTGGGCTAAAGACTCGGGGGGAAGGTCACCCATGGAGCGGTGGCAATGCAAGATTCGTCATCTGCGAAGGTTCCTTCGTGGATGGGCTAAGCATACGAACGGAATTTATAAGGCGGAGAAGGAAAGGCTCCTTATGATGATTCACACCCTAGAGTTAAAAGCTGAAACCTCTCTTTTAGATACCAGAGAGTTGGAGTCTAAATTGGAGGCCGAGCTAAGGCTGAAAGCGCTTCTCCGTGAGGAGGAATTGAAGTGGGCTCTCAGAGCTAAGGTTCGCAAGGTTGTCCAAGGTGAGGATAATACCCAATTCTTTCATATGATTGCTAACGGAAAGCATCGTAAGAAGAGAATTTTTCAATTAGAACAAGATGAAGGAACGATAGTTGGTCAGGAAAACCTGAAAGTTTACATTACCAACTACTATAAGCAGTTATTTGGACCTCCGGAACGGAGTTTTGTGTCTTTGGATGAGTCAAGAGTTGAGGATGTTCCCCAACTTCAGACGGAAGAGAATGAGATTTTGACTGCCCCTTTCACGGAGAAGGAGGTGTATGAGGCCATTGCACAAATGAATAATAATAAAGCGCCAGGACCAGATGGGTTTCCGGCGGAGTTCTACAAAAAGTGCTGGCATTTCATTAAACATGACCTGTTGCTCATGTTTCATGAATTGTTTAATGGTCAGCTTCATTTATTCAAGCTTAATTTTGGAACAATAACTCTTCTTCCTAAGAAGACAGAGGCTATTCGCATTGAGCAGTTCAGACCCATTTGTTTGCTTAATGTAAGTTTCAAAATTTTCACTAAGGTTGGGACGAACCGACTCACGCAGATAGCGCATACGGTGGTGCAACCGTCCCAGACTGCTTTCATGCCGGATAGAAATATCCTTGAAGGGGTGGTCGTCTTGCATGAAACGCTCCACGAAATTCACTCAAAAAAACTTGATGGGGTGGTTTTTAAAGTGGATTTCGAAAAAGCATACGATAAAGTCAAATGGCCTTTCCTTCATCAGGCGTTGCGTATGAAAGGATTCGACAAGGCATGGCGCGACCAAATTGATTCCTTTACGCAAAAAGGGAGTGTAGAGATTAAAGTGAATGACGATATAGGTCACTATTTCCAGACACATAAAGGCCTAAGACAGGGGGATCCAATGTCACCGATCTTATTTAACATAGTAGCTGATATGCTATCTATTTTAATAGGCCGGGCCAAGGAGGCGGGGCAGGTTTCGGGCTTGGTTCCGCACCTAGTTGATGGAGGTATATCCATTTTGCAGTATGCTGATGATACGATCATCTTTATGGAGCATGACTTGGTGAAAGCTAGGAATATGAAGCTTGTGCTGTGCTTATTTGAACAATTGTCTGGACTCAAGATTAACTTCCACAAGAGCGAATTGTTTTGCTTTGGAAGAGCTACTGAGGACCAGGTGGCGTATAAGCAATTGTTCGGATGCGAGTTGGGTTCACTACCGTTTACTTACTTGGGCATTCCCATTCATCATCGTAAGCTTACGAACAAGGAGTGGAAGTGTATTGAGGATCGTTTTGAAAAGAAACTAAGCTGTTGGAAAGGGAAGCTCATGTCATATGGAGGTCGATTAATTTTGATTAATTCGGTTCTCACAAGTATGCCTATGTTTCTTCTATCCTTCTTTGAGATCCCGGTGGGGGTTAGGAAGAGATTAGACTTTTATCGATCCCGGTTTTTTTGGCAAAACGATGAGTTGAAACGTAAGTATAGGCTTGCCAAATGGGACATCATCTGTAGGCCCAAGGACCAAGGCGGTCTAGGCATTGAAAATCTAGAGATCAAGAATAGATGTCTCCTTAGCAAGTGGCTTTTTAAACTTTCATCCGAGACAGAGGCTACTTGGGCACAAATTCTGCGTAATAAGTATCTTCAGTCAAAAACTTTAGCTCAGGTGACAGTGCGCCCAACTGATTCACCGTTTTGGAAAGGGTTGATGAGAGTCAAGCCCCTCTTCTTTAACAGGACAAAAATCTTAGTTGGTGATGGAGCTACTACGAGGTTCTGGGAGGATACGTGGCTAGGAGAAACACCTCTGGCACGTCAATATCCCACAGTGTATAACATTGTTCAACGTCGAGAAGTATACGTTGCAAATGTCTTACAGTCAACGCCTCTCAATATTAGCTTCCGGAGGACACTAGTGGGTGAACGATGGGAGGCATGGCTTCATCTTGTACGACGGCTGATGGATGTCCAACTGTCTCAGGATCCAGATAGGTTGTTTTGGAAATTGACAAAGGACGGTAGGTTCTCGGTTAAATCCATGTATCTGGATGTCATTAATACTAGTGTCATTCCTTGCTCCAGACATGTCTGGAAAGTTAAGGTACCTTTGCGAATTAAAGTGTTTATGTGGTTTGTGCATAAAAAAGTAATTTTGACAAAGGATAATCTGGCAAAACGCAATTGGGTGGGTTCTGCTAGATGTAGTTTCTGCGATTGTAATGAAACTATCAGGCACCTCTTTCTGGATTGTCCACTGGCTAAGCTTCTTTGGCGTTCGATTCATATTGCCTTCAATATTATTCCACCTACTTCTATCAATATGTTGTTTGGAACATGGCTTGATGGGGTAGACTTGGTTTTAGCAAGACTCATTCGTGTTGGCGCGTGTGCCTTGTTATGGGCAGTATGGAACTGCAGAAATGATTTGGTTTTTAACAGAGCAACGAACTTTCATTTTTTGCAGGTTATCTTCAGGGCCACAGCGTTGATCCGTATGTGGTCGCTACTCACTCCGATGGAGGACAGGGGGCATTTGGCTACTGCGTCTACCCGATGGGAGATGGTAGCTCGGGTTATTTTCAACCGGTTTGGATGGCGGTCATGTAATAGGATAGGCATGTAGTGCTCCTATTTTTTGCCAGCCGGTTATGGCTTTATGTTTACGCTCGTCTGAGCGGCTTGTCGTCTTTTTTACTTTAAACCTGCTGAAGACTTTGTGACACTCTCTATTTTAATATTATGAGCCGTATGCATCTTATTGATGCAGAGGCTGGGGTTGCACCCCTTTTTTTTAAAAAAAAGCTATGTTTAAATAATCAAACTGTGAAAAAAAAAGTCAAAAGTTATCAAACTGACAATAAAAAGAGTCAAAAGTTATCGGAAGAAAATGCAGGAAGCAAAAAAAAAAAAGGTGCAACCAAACACTCCCATTGAATGGGCCTGTAAGCAAGAAGAATCGCAGACCTCGAAATCATCTAGCGAGGTCGTCGGGCTAATCGAAGTTGGGCACCACCGTTTATTCACTGAATGGACTCGACCACCAACCAATTCGCCGGCGCCGCCGCCGCCGCTGGCGCGTCATCGGCGAACACGGCACCGCTGCCGGCCATGCTCGCTGACGCCCTTATCGGCGCCGGAGCTGGAGGAGGAGATGGGGACCCCAGCGCCGCTCTCCAACGGCTGGCGGCCCTCGGCGATCGCATGGCTGCTGTCCGGCGCCTCCTCGTCGCCTCCATTTCTGGGGAATCGCAGCCCCTCTCCTCCTCGGATATTCAGTCCGTGTCCTCCGAGATCTCATCTGCCGCTCACCTCGTCGTCCTCAACGCCGCCTCCCTCCTTTCTTCGTCCCTCCCTTTTCCCGCCCCATCTGCCACTCCCGCCCCTCCCGCTCCTATACAAGAGCTTCCCGCAGCGGCCTCCACCGCCGATGTGCTTCCCCAAGAAGCTACCAAGGGCTACGATGTCGTGGAGCTCGATGCCGACGAGCTGCTCGCGGAGCATGCCCACTTCTGCAATATCTGCGGCAAGGGCTTCCGCCGCGACGCCAACCTCAGGATGCACATGCGCGCGCACGGCGACCGATTCAAGACCCTGGACGCGCTCTCCCGGCCCGGTCAGGCAAAGCCAGTTGATGGCCGCGATGTGCGCTTTTCCTGTCCTTTCACGGGGTGCAACCGGAACCGTGCGCACCACCGCTTCCGGCCGCTCAAGTCAGCGGTGTGCGCGCGCAACCACTTCCGCCGCAGCCACTGCCCCAAACTCTACGCGTGTGAGCGCTGCGGTGGCAAGAAGCGTTTTGCTGTTCTTGCCGATCTCCGCGGCCACCTCCGCCACTGCGGTGAGGAGGCACAGTGGCGCTGCTCCTGCGGCACCACCTTCTCCCGCAAGGACAAGCTGTTCGGCCATCTCGCCCTCTTTGAAGGCCATATGCCAGCCATGTCCCCTCCGAACAAGGATGCAGTGACAACGACTACAGAGGCACCCCTTGATATAATGGATGAAGGAGGAATCGAAGAGCAGGAAGATGGCGGTGAAGGTGGTTTTGATCCGGAGTTCTTCAAGGAGTGGATGGAGGAGCTCAAAGATGATGGCGTGCCTGCTGGTGGCACAGTCTGGCCTGGACGGGCAGCAGCTGGGCAATAGCCTGTGTTGCAAGTTCTGTTTGGGGTAAGAGCTTTATCTTCCTGCCTTTTTTTTGGGGTACAATTGAAACTTATAGTATCTGAAATAAACTGGTGCAAGAAGAAATAAATATGGTAATATGTCCTTCAGGTTAACAATTACGCCAACAATATAAGCATAGACTTGATTTTTGTGGTTGAACTCAAGTACCTAGTTTTTGTATGGCATGCAATTTTAGTATTACTAATGTGCAATTTCAGGTGACTTGAGATTTAAGAAAAAAATCAGGCAACTGACAGTTAGAAAAGTTATTTATTTGGGGTGAGTTTAGGGGAAGTATAATATTAGTCTGTGTCCATATGCACTCGTTCTTGATCTCCGAAACTATACATTTTTTAAATTTTCTCAACATATTCATGTTTCCACAAAGTATTAACTTATATCCATGTACAAAATTTTGAGAAAAAAATGATTATAGTTGTGCTGTGTAAATAGTAAAATGTGGTGAGATTAGCTGCATATCAGGATCCTGGTTCACCACACCAAATTATACGAGCACTTTGATTGCAAGGGGAAAAATTGTGCTTTTTAGTTGGCTAATTCCTCTGGTTTTCTGTTGTACCAAGTTTGTCTTGAAATACTTTATTGGATTATTTGCTCTGGTTGTTATTGACTTCTTGTATGCCCTGGATCACATATTACTATTAGTACTAGCAAATATGCCCGTGCGTTGCAACGGAGAAAAGAGTATCACATGCCACTAGTCCGGTAAACATGGCTAATGACCTCCATAGACCCATGTCCTCTATAGACGGGTTTGCACCTGTGTCACCGCTTAACCTTTTTCCCACCCTTGTCGATGATGGTTGCGCTGTCCCAGGATCACAATATGTCCGAACATGGTCAATCCTAAGGCAGTGAGCTCGGCCACCGCACAACACACCTGTCATTGAACCGAACCTGTGCAAGGTAATGGCTAAAAACTTTAAAAATAATCTTGTTCAGTTGGACGTGAGGGCCGCCACCCTGGTCCATATACCATCCCTCGTAAGGATTGACTACAATCAGGAGCGAGAAAACAACACCCAAAACTACCATGCATTTTCTCAAGGTAACACATGCACCTTGTATTTAAGAAGTGAACCCAGGCCACAATGGCACCATCTTGTGCCGACCATTTCACACCTTCCAAATTAAGTCCATCTGCGCATCATATTGTGAGAGATGGAATTTGAATGAAGTGGAAATCTCACCTTAAATACCGCGTCATTGCCTCAGCCATGTGTGAACTGAATATATGTCTGAAATATCCAAAAAGCTTAAAATATCAGTGCATTAACAACTGCAAGAAGCAAAAATTCACATCAATATAGCTGCATTCTCTGTTCTCTATAAGCAGCTGGAGCGCACGCACAACCAAAAATTGCCTAATCACAAATAGTAGCTAGTAATTTCAGTGTGTAAGCATCACCACACATCCTCGGCATAGCAGTTCCTTTGTCCAACACTTCCATGCACGCACAATTGGGGAGCCACAACGCCTCCTTCTACTTTGGCTGTCCGTCACCACGGCGCCCAGCCCCTCGCACGGGATGTCCAAGGTGCCGGTTGCCTCCTCGGACGCATCACCCAACCCTGCCTCTCCCTCTACACAGCCTCCCTCCCAGCCTGTGCTACACGGCCTGTTGGCACCCGCCCAGCCCCACAACAACACGGCCAGAGGTCCACGTTTGCTCTGCACCTTGCTCTGTGCTGTTGCAGGCAGTACCTGTTCATCTTCCTCTTGCCCTGGAGCAGCGAGCTCCGGGACCGACGTATCCGATGGATGCTGGGGAGCCCGTGTTGGACAGATCCCATGCTCACCCCAGGGGCAGGCTTGCATGGCCGCGTTGGCTGGAGAGCCATTGGTGTCCTTCACCTGTCGCCACGGTTGGCTGGAGAGCCGACTTATTGAGTTGGTGTTTATTTTTATAATAGCCGACAGTTGGGCATGACACTTGGCTTGAACTCAATGGGATAGAAGAGTTTTGTTCAACTGACCTCTAGCAAGATGTTTCCCGAATTAGATTCGGTTGTCATTTTCTTTCTTAACTTCTTTTGGACAAATGTGATTTCTCCACCCGGCTGTTCCATTTAATGAACTATGGTTGGCTTGTTCGTGCTCCCTCAGTGCCACTATCAGAACCTGTACTTGTTCTCTAGTTCTCCGCTATACTGACTTAACTAACACTCAGTTCACTGTTTACGTGTGGAAAATAACCTTTTTGTAATTTTGCCGCTACTCTCTCTGTTCCATTACTCTACATTCGCTCCAGTACGGATGCTTGTTAATACCATATTTCTCTGGCTTGGCTTCGTTCAGTTGTACCGTTCATGAATTTATGCGGATATTCAACTCAGTAAGGAAGGCTAATATTGTAAATTTCTTGTTCTTGTCATTAGGAGTTACAGTTGCATATTCCCTGAAATGGCACTCGTGCGGTTACATTGTCCATGTTCCATTAGGACTTAAGTTGCTGCTGTAAATACATAAAGATACAGGGCATAGCTAACTGTTACTCCCTCCGTCTCAAAATGTAAGACATTTTTCCATACTACCAGTGTGAAAAAACGTCTTACATTTTGGGACGGAGGGAGTATAATGTTTGAAAGTACAGTATATTATGATCTGATTGCCAACCCCCAATGCTGTCTTTTAGGTGTATGGTAACAGCCGCAAGGGGCATTGGCTGCCAAAGTGTCTGAAAGAGCGGTGGGGAGATGCTTCTGAAGAACAGCACAGAGGTTTCTAACAAGAGCAGTGGGGGCATGCCCTTGTTTGTATGGCACAGTAGTAGTCTGGAATCACTTTGCCAGTCTCCTTGTCGCTCCCTCGTTATTCTGTACCTATTGTCCTGTTGGCAGAAGTACATTCCAGATGTTGGTTATTCGCTTGCGAGGTTGCAGTGCTCTCTTTCTATCTCAACTGGTGCAAATAATATCCGGAAAAAGGTGGATTCGGAGGCACCGAATAATTAAGGTGCCAGTTGTTGAACTTGGAACTACGCATATTCACCGGAGCCTGACCTTGGTAGTTGGTCGATCCCCATTTGGAGGGGGCAAAACTTCGTGTTCAGACCCTTTTGTGGTAAATCCGGGATCTGGCCCCTGTTTGAATTTTTTTCGACATTTGACCCTTTTGCTACCGCCGCACTCTACGGCGGTAGGCTTGCCTAGCCTATCGCCAGGACCTTTGGCGGTGGGGAAACGGCAGCCGCCGTCACACAAACGGCCAGGAGCTGACCTGGCAAACAACCTACCGTCGGAGCCAACGGCGGTGGGTTGTACAGACCTACCGCCAGCATTCCTGGCGGTAGGATCCCATCATAGTGCATGTTTTGCACAACTTGTATTTTGAAGTAGTTGTTGTTAAAGAAACTGTGTTTTTTTTTCCACATGAAAGTATACTCATATAGACAAGAACAATTGGCATGAAGTTAACTTAATGTTCAAACTAAATTTGACAGAAAAACTTGTGAAAAAGCTAAATTTGACAACACATAGTTTCATATTCATTGAGAACATAATTGAAAGGCACAAGGCATTACAAGAGGCACATAGTTTCATTATTCATTGAGAACATAATTGAAAGGCACAATCCTACCGTTAGGGACCCTGCCGGTAGGTTCAGACAACCTAGCGCCAGGATCAGCGGTGGTAGGGTGGGATGGAGGCCGTTAACGTTGCTGGCGTGGATAAGTTTCCTATCGCCGTAGGTTTTGGCGGTAGGCTAGGTAATCCTACCGCCGGGCCTCGTGGCGGTAGGAAGAAGAGTCAGATTTCAAAATTTGTTCAACGGGGTCAGATCTGGATAAACTACAAGGAAAGGGTCAAAACATGAAAATTGTCCTTTGGAGGGTACTTTGCAGTGCTCTCTACAAACTCTTTTTGTCAAATGTTGTTGGCGCGACACAACAACAACGGCAACACCACCGCAGTTCTGACCTGGGCCAGATTCCTGCCCCGTTTTCAGATGTTAGATTCCTGCATTGTATTGTATTAGGCGAACATGCACGTCCCGAGGCAGTATTAGAGGATCATCTTTAAACAAAGGCAGGGCCTATACCTCGGTGGTAGATACTCCCTTGATAATGCGTTGACGTTTTTCGAGATTTAACTTTGACAAGTCTTGGTGAGGTACTCATTAGACTGGTGTGTGGGGTATGTTGTGTGTACTGCTCAGCGGTTGTGATGGTTTTCGCTCGGTTTTTCATAATCAATCGGGCAATCTAGTTTTCGCTCGGTTTTCTTCTAATTAACTGAACAATTCTTTTCTTCTTAATGAATGCAGGATAACTGCCATTTCGAAAAGAATAAAATTTAATCAACATGGTCGACTGCGGTGGGAGCATGACAGATACCTTTGAATTCGTATTCGAAGAAGTATTCAATGGTATAGCTTTTCAGTAAAATTATTTATGTATTATTGGTCTAACTTATGGTCAAAGTTGAATCTTGAAAAACGTGGACGCACTATGTTATGAAATGGAGGGAGTATTTCCCTAGGGCTACTTTCAATGCATTGATGCCTACATGAGGTGCTAAGCACATTAAAAACTTTAGCAACTAAAGCCTTCAATGCATATATGCTTAACTTGTTGGTGATAAGCATCCTTCATTTAATGGTTTTGCAACTAAAGTTCTTCATGCATTGGTGGAATTCTTTCATTTAAGTGTTTTGCCTAGGTTCTTGTGCTTGGCATTGTTTTTTTCTGGGGTCATCACACTCATCTCTCTCCTCTTAATTACCTTGCCACATTAGACTTTTTGCTTACATGGTAGCCTTAGCACCTGTATAAAGTGGAGCATTGGGAGGGGTCTAAATGTGTTTGGTAGACTTCATCAAACCCAACCAGCAGTCCTGTTGGATGCAACTTTCGTGATTGGTTGAATGCAAAATTGTTTCATTATTGGGCCGACATATGACATGATACTTGAGGAACCCACGAATTGGCAGTTTTTTTGGAGCCAAGTCCGAGCAATGCAACTTGAGCGCATCCGGTGGATGTGGTGGTGGTGCCAATATGCATGTGGAGTTTGCGGACTCAGCTTTAGTGTCTTTGTAGAGCAAAGGCACATAGCGCCTTAGCCTACCATATCTGCCACTCGTTTTTCATCCGCCGCACAGCATTGACTGAAAGCAAAACGCACCAGACTTGCTGGTTTTCAGGAGAGATAGAGGCGGGCCGAGGCGTTTTTGCGCGCGAGCGGGATCAGTTCTCCCGTGCCGCTCGACAGAGGCGAGGGTTTGGCGGCGAGCTCACCGAGGAGAGAGAGGGAGTTGAGCCGCGTCATGCCGCCGAGAGAGAGAGAGAGAGAGACAGAGAGAGAGAGAGAGAGAGAGGCACCGCCGCATAGGGGAGGGGGGAAGGGCCTCGCACCGCGTCCATTGGAGATCGAGGCGGGAGCCGTCGCGATGGGCGAAGGTCAAGCCGCCGCGGATGCGAGGGATGATGGTCGTGCGGCGCCGAAGGATGGTTGTCCGCCTAATCTTCCCCGTGATTTATGTGTGAATCCGCAGCCACCGCATGCCGTAGGTAATTCAGGTTCAGTTTAGTCCGCTGCTAACCGAATTTTCAGGTTCAACTTCGTCCGTACGTATAGTTAAGCAGTAAAATGTTCATGTTCAGGTTGAGGGTTCTAAAATGTCCATGCGTGTACAGGTTCAACTTCAGTTTAGGTCACAATATTTATTTGCTTGCACATGCGTGTACGACCTGAACAAATTGCCCATGATTTTTACATATTTCATGCATTCTGATCCCACACACATACACACACACACAAGCAAGTGCGGCTATAAATTCAGAAAACTTGTAGTAGTTTGTAGTATACAATACATGGTTGTGCAGTATAGTACACAGCACAAGGTTGTGCAGTTTGTAGTAATTCTTTCATTAGTAGTAATTCTCTCAACTTTCCTGTCAGCGTCCTGGATATGGGGATATCCAGCCCTGCCTGCCTGCGGCCCATCACGTGGCTCCATCGACGGCCTGGTACGGCCTAGCTTCAACATCAACAACTCAAGACCCTCGCGAGGGGTCAAGCCTCGCGAGGCGGACGGTACCAAGACCCCCGACGGGATCGGCCTTACCAGGCTGGCTCCCGAGGGGCGGAGATTTCTATGCAAGGTTTACCTCACGAGGCTCAGCTGACGTAAGTCATGACGACCAAGGCCAGGCGAGCGTCAGGCGGGCGCAGAGCGCAGGTTTCCTCTTCGGTGCAAAGGAGGCAAGCTACAGGTGTGGAGTTCTGAGGAATCAGCCAAATGTTTCCATTTTGGTGCAACGAGACCAAGACCGTCAGGACGGCAGGACAGAGGTCATCGACGAGCCCACCGCAGCGTCACGATCAGAGGCTTTTCGCAGGCTAAAACTACTTTTGTCAGGATAAGCTGTACTACTTGTCCCATTTCAAATCCGGTCGTTGTGGGATCCCTTCCCGCCAACATTTGGGAAGAGGACCAAGGCCCTATAAATAGGACTAGCCACCACCATAGAACGGGGAAGACAAGTCAAACTAGCACACACCACACCAGCTCAAGAACACCTCGCCTCCTGAGGCCATTTCATCCACTGCACTAGTTCATCCTTAGCCCTCCGAGGCAATCCACCAAAACGTTGGAGTAGGGTATTACACCGTAAGGTGGCCCGAACAAGGATAAACTGCTGTGTCTCTTTGTCTCTTTGAGCTTGTTGTGATAGGCTTAGGAGGATCGCGAGTAGGCAGGCTGGATAGGTTGAGATCTCCGCACGACCCCAGAGTTCCAACCTCTCAAGGGTTTGCGGATCCCTTAATCTGACATTTGGCGCGCCAGGTAGGGCTGCGTCGGAATCTTCTACCTCGACCGCCAGATCGTGCCGCTGACTCCGATGGCGGGCGCTCCTCCGTCGGCCCGGTCGACACGCTGATACGTCTCCATCGTATCTACTTTTCCAAACGCTTTGGCCCTTATTTTGGACTCTAACTTGTATGATTTGAATGGAACTAACCCAGACTGACGATGTTTTCAGCAGAATTACCATGGTGTTATTTTTGTGCAGAAATAGAAGTTCTCAGAATGACCTGAAACTCCACGGAGAATATTTTTGGAATTAATAAAAATACTGGCGAAAGAGTCAAGGCCAGGGGGGACACACCCTGTCCATGAGGGTGGGGGGCGCGCCTACCCTCCCTGGGCGCGCCCCCTGCCTCGTGGGCCCCCTGATGCTCCACCGACCTTAACTCCAACTCTATATATTCACGTTCGGGGAGAAAAAAAATCAGACAGAAGGATTCAACGCATTTTACGATACAGAGCCGCCGCCAAGCCCTAATCTCTCTCGGGAGGGCTGATATAGAGTCCGTTCGGGACTCCGGAGAGGGGAATCCGTCGCTGTCGTCATCATCAACCTTCCTCCATCACCAATTTCATGATGCTCACCGCCGTACGTGAGTAATTCCATCGTAGGCTTGCTGGATGCTGATGGGTTGGATGAGATTTACCATGTAATCGAGTTAGTTTTGTTAGGGTTTGATCCCTAGTATCCATTATGTTCTAAGATTGATGTTGCTATGACTTTTCTATGCTTAATGTTTGTCACTAGGGCCCGAGTGCCATGATCTCAGATCTGAACCTATTATATTTTCATGAATATATGTGAGTTCTTGATCCTATCTTGCAAGTCAATAGTCACCTACTATGTGTTATGATCCGGCAACCCCGAAGTGACAATAATCAGGACCACTCCCGGTGATGACCGTAGTTTGAGGAGTTCATGTATTCACTAAGTGTTAATGTTTTGGTCTGGTACTCTATTAAAAGGAGGCCTTAATATCCCTTAGTTTCCAATAGGACCCCGCTACCACGGGAGGGTAGGACAAAAGATGGCATGCAAGTTCTTTTCCATAAGCACATATGACTATATTCGGAATGGGAAAATTTTGTTTTTGCCACTCTAGATTTTGCCAATTTTCCTTATGCCATTATAGATTTTGACACTTCACTTCTGCTACTCTTAGCTTTTGATAATTATCACAATTGCCATTCCGCGGCAAAAGCAAAATAATTTTATGTAATTTTTGCCACTCTTAGCTTTTGACATGTATCATAATTGCCACTCTGAAAATTTTGCTTTTGCCACGGGAATGGCAATTGTGATAATTGACAAAAACTAAGAGTGGCAAAAGTGAAATGTCAAAATGTAGAGTGGCATAAAGAAAATTGGCAAAATCTAGAGTGGCAAAAATAAAATTTTCCCATTCGGAATACATGCCTATATTACATTGATGAACTGGAGCTAGTTCTGTGTCACCCTATGTTATAACTGTTGCATGAGGAATCGCATCCGACATAATTATCCATCACTGATCCAATGCCTACGAGCTTTTCACATATTGCTCCTTGCTTAGTTACCTTACCGTTGCCACTGTTACAATTACTACAAAACTGCTACTATTACTTTTTGCCACTGTTACTGTTACTTCCATACTACTTTGCTACTAAATACTTTGCTGCAGATATTAAGTTATCCAGGTGTGGTTGAATTGACAACTCAACTGCTAATACTTGAGAATATTCTTTGGCTCCCCTTGTGTTGAATCAATAAATTTGGTTGAATACTCTACCCTCGAAAACTGTTGCGATCCCCTATACTTGTGGGTTATCAAGACTATTTTTTTGGTGCCGTTGCCGGGGAGCATAGCTCTATTCTTTGAGTCACTTGGGATTTATATATGCTGATCACTATGAGGAACTTGAAAGATGAGAAAACCAAGATTTATCCCTTAACTACAAGGGGAGGTAAGGAACTGCCATCTAGCTCTGCACTTGATTCTCCTTCTATTTTGAGTAAACTTGCGACGCCTAAACCTGCTTCTGCTATTAATTCTGATATGTCGCATGTTATTGATAATGCCACTTCTGCTATGCATGATACTTATGATGAAACTACTTCTATGCTTGATAATACTGTGCCACTAGGTGAATTTCTTGATGAACAACTTGCTAGGGCTAGAGAGAATGAAATTATTGAAACTGATAATACTGATGAGAGTGATGATGAAGATTCCCCCCCTAGGTATGAATTGCCTGTTGTGCCTGAGGGTTATGTTATGGATGAAGAAACTGCTAGAGATTTTCTTGCTTGGAATGATAGATTTGATTTTAAGAAATTAGCTAAGCTGAAAGAAAAGTCTCTGAATGCTAGAATGAAATATGACCCTGCTTTTGCTACTTCACCTATCTGTGTTACTGATAAGGATTATGATTTCTCTGTCGATCCTGAGATACTTACTTTGGTTGAATCTGATCCTTTTTATGGCTATGAATCTGAAACTGTTGTGGCACATCTTACTAAGTTAAATGATATAGCCACCCTATTCACTAATGATGAGAAAATTTGTTACTACTATATCCTTAAGCTATTTCCATTCTCATTAAAGGGTTATGCTAAAATATGGTTTAATTCTCTTGATCCTGGTTGTGTGCATAGTCCCCAGGATATGATTTATTACTTCTCTGCTAAATATTTCCCTGCTCATAAGAAACAAGCTGCCTTAAGGGGAATATATAATTTTGTGCAAAATGAAGAAGAGAGTCTCCCACAAGCTTGGGGGAGGCTTCTCCGATTACTTAATGCTTTGCCTGATCATCCTCTCAAGAAAAATGAAATACTTGATATCTTTTATAATGGACTAACTGATGCTTCCAGAGACCACCTGGATAGTTGTGCTGGTTGTGTTTTCAGGGAAAGAACTGTTGATCAAGCTGAATTGTTATTGAATAATATGTTGACTAATGAAAACAATTGGACACTTCCTGAACCAACTCCTAAGCCAACTCCAAAGAAAAGGGGTGTTCTATTTCTCAGTCCTGAAGATATGCAAGAGGCAAAGAAATCTATGAAAGAAAAAGGTATTAAAGCTGAAGATGTTAAGAATTTACCTCCTGTTGAAGAAATACATGGCCTTAATTTACCACCTATTGAAGAAATACATGGTCTTGATAACTCGACATAGGTAGTAAAGGTAAATTCTCTCTATAGATTTGATGAAGGTGATATTCCTCGTTATAAGTCTGCTAGTCAATGCTTGGATGAGTTTGATAATTTTATTGTTAAACAAGAAAACTTCAATGCTTATGTTGGTAGACAATTGAAACACAATGCTTATATGATTGAACACTTGGGTGATTATATGTCTAGAGTTAAAGGTGAACTTAAACTTATTAGTAAACATGCTTCTATGGTTACCACTCCTTAAAGCACAAAATTATTTGCTCAATGAATTAAATAATAAGAAAAATGATAACGCTGTTAGAGTTATGATTAGATGGGGAAAAATGACTCAGGAACCTCTGTATCCTGAGGGCCACCCTAAGATAATTGAGCAAGATTTTCAGAGAACTAATGTTGACGGACCTAGTCCTTCTAAGAAGAAGAAAAAGAAAAACGATAGGACTTTGCACGCTTCTAGTGAACCTGTTGTAGGCACACCTGAGAATCCCAATGATATTTCTATTTCTGATGCTGAAACACAATCTGGTGATGAACATGAACCTAGTGATAATGTTAATGATGATTTTCATGTTGATGCTCAACCTAGCAATAACAATGACGTAGAGATTGAACCTGCTATTGATCTTGATAACCCACAATCAAATAATGAACGTTATGATAAGAGAGACTTCGTTGCTAGGAAGCACGGTAAAGAAAGAGAACCATGGGTTCAGAAACCCATGCCTTTTCCTCCTAAACCATCCAAGAAAAAGGATGATGAGGATTTTGAGCACTTTGTGAAATGATTAGACCTATCTTTTTGCGTATGCGTTTGACTGATATGCTTAAAATGAATCCTTATGCTAAGTACATGAAAGATATTGTTTGAAATAAAAGAAAGATGCAGGAAGCTGAAATTTCCATCATGCTTGCTAATTATACTTTTAAGGGTGGAATACCTAAGAAACTAGGAGATCCATGAGTACCAACTATACCATGCTCCATTAAAAAAACTATGTTAAAACTGCTTTATGTGATCTTGGAACCGGTGTTAGTATTATGCCTCTCTCTTTATATCGTAGACTTGAATTGAATAAGTTGACACCTACTGAAATATCTTTGCAAATGGCTGATAAATCAACTGCTATACCTGTCGGTATTTGTCAGGATGTGCCTGTTGTGGTTGCAAACGTTACTATCTTAACGGACTTTGTTATTCTTGATATTCCCGAGGATGATAGTATGTCGATTATCCTTGGGAGACCCTTTTTGAATACTACAGGGGCTGTTATTGATTGCAACAAAGGCAATGTCACTTTTCATGTTAACGGTAACGAGCATACAGTACACTTTCTGAGGAAACAACCTCAACTTCACAATATCAATTCTATTGAAAAAATTCCATCGATTATTATTGGAGGTTTTGAATTTTCTCTTCCTACTGTTAAGAAGAAATATGATATTCTTATTATTGGGGATGTACATATCCCCGTTGAGGTAACCTAGTGCTATTCGAAAATTCTCCGGTTTCATGTGATTCAGAATGAGTTTGTTAACAAGACTTGATCAACCTTGTTAGTGGATTCCTTTTGATGAGCATGAGATGGATGAAGTTAGAAAGCACAACTCTCTGTACCCTCCTTTTACTTTTTGGCATTTAGATTAAAAAAGCAAAAATAGTATTTTCTGACTGTTTTCTGATTTATCCTTGAAATAAAAAAATACCCCGGAAATAAAAGTTCTCCAAATGCCCTGAAAATGAAATATGAATTTTTCTAGAATATTTGAGAATAACTAGCACTGAGAACACATCAGGGGGAGCCAGCACCTGGACACGAGGGTCCAGGGCGCGCCCACCCCCCTGGGGCATGCCCCCTGCCTCATGGTCTCCTGGTGGCCCCCCTCCACTTATTCCTGCACTCACACACTCCTTCCTCCCAAAAAAATCACCAACCGGCTCAAGCACGAGTTCTAGCTCATCTTGCTGCCATTTTCGTTCTCCTTGCTCAAAGCTCCATTCACAAAACTGCTTTGGGGGATTGTTCTTCAGTATGTGATTCCTCCAATGGTCCAATTAGTTTTTGTTCTAGTGATTTATTCATTGCAATTTTTTGCTGCTAAGGTGACCCTGTTCTTGAGCTTGCATGTCAAATTTATATGGTCCCAAGTAGTTCTAATGCATGATATGGTCTCTAGGCACTTGTGAGAGTAGTTTCTATCAATTTTGTTGAGTTTGGTTCACTTTTATTTCGAGTTACTAGAATTTTCAGAAATTTTTCAGAGGAAGGAATATGTTTAGGAAAATGTACCAAGGTGGTTCTTCAAGGAAGCAAGGACCCAGGCCCGCAATACGTGAGCAGGACGATGAACCACCGAGGGAAGCTCAAGTGCGGCCTTGTGAATGGCCGTCAGAAGATTTCATGGTCCAAGCAGGAATTAAGGAGGAATTTGATGCATATGTGCGTAATGCTGAACTCGAGGGCTCCATGCTAGATAAGTGCCCTCAGTATTACCACTTAACTGATTCCTTTGTGAGAAGGTTCAAATTTACGTCTTCACGCAATTCTCATAATGTCCTATTTGATCTTTATGATAAATCATATACCACGGACCTAGAAGATTTTAATACTGCTTGTAAACTCCTGCAATGGGGTAGTGCTATCGCAAATCTGAATTTAAAGATTTTCTTGATAGTATCACTGTGGGGGAATCTAGAGAAATAGCACAAGCTACCATAGGGAGCATTCATTTTCCTGCTATACATTATTTTGCTCTCTTTATAGGTAAATGCATAAATGCCAAGGATGATGCATGTCACATGTGTGTTCCAAATCTTAGTGTTCTCAAGAGTGCCATGCTAGGAGATAAACAATATAACTTGGGGGCCATTGTCGCACGTAGGTTGCATAATAATAGTTTAAATGGAGACTTGTTTGGTGGGATTTATGCAACCGTGTGGCTAATTTTCTTGAGATACCCATACATGAAAATGATATGGAGTTGCCTCCCTGTTATCTAGATTATGATGCTATGGTTCATCATCAGTTTGTTGAGAGGAATGAACAGTTCCTCCAATACCGACTAATCTTTGACAGATGTCACACTGTCCATGTTGCTCTCCTTGCTCCTGGTTTCTTTGACTTTCAGGCAAAAAGGAGATATATTATAACCAGGGAGGAGGCGAACGAGTACGAGAGGAGGACGGAGGCAGCTCGCCTCCAAGCTGCAGCTCGTGAGGCAGTAGCTGCTGCATCTCAGTACGACCCCAACTACAACTTTGATCCATGGGCATAGACCAACTTAGGCCAAAAGCCTAAGCTTGGGGGAGTACGTATTTCTCACCGACATTACATTCATGTTCACATACTCATTCTAGTTGTCGGTGCTCATACTTTTTCATTGTAAAATCCATGCTAGTTTATTTTCCTTTTCTAGCCTTCTTCTTGTGTGTTTGAAAAACCTTTATAAAAACCAAAAAAATTAGTTATAGCTTTTAGCTAGTTCACTTTCCATGCCTGTAGTAGTAATTAAAGGAAAACCTAAAAAAATTCTCGTTCTTCTTTTGCTTGTTGGGAGCTTTCCCGTGTAAATAATTTTATTTCTTTTCTTTTCTTTGGGGGTCGAGAGGAGAAGACCATGATGAAAATGTTGAGTGGCTCTCATATGCATTATTGTTGATTTAACCAAGAGCCCATATTACCTTGTCCTCCCCCTTGAATTGAATGCTTGCAGATTCCAGCTTAGTCCAATGCACGTGCACTATTATTATTATCCACACCTTTCGGTCGTGCGAGTGAAAGGCAATAATGGCGATATATGATGGGCTGATTGAGACGAGAGAAGCTGGTATGAACTCGACCTATCTTGTTTTTGTAAATATGATTAGTTCATCGTTCCTGATTCAGCCTATTATGAATAAACATGTTTGCAATGAAAATTAAAGATTATAGTTGCTTATGCCATGCTTAACAGCTGGGAGTTTATAATGGTTTACCTTGCGTGCCAACATGCTATTAAAATGGTTGTGATGTGGTATGATAGGGTGGTATCCTCCTTTGAATGATTTGAGTGGCTTGACTTGGCACATGTTCACGCATGTAGTTGAAACAAAAATCAACATAGCCTCCACGATATTTATGTTCATGGTGGATTATATCCTACTCATGCTTGCACTCAATGTCTATTAATTTTAATGCATGTTCATGATTGTTGTCGCTCTCTAGTTGGTTGCTTCCCAGTCTCTTTCTAGCCTTCACTTGTACTAAGCGAGAATACTGCTTATGCATCCAAAATCCATAAACTCCAAAGTTATTCCATATGAGTCCACCATACCTTCCTATATGCGGTATCTACCTGCCGTTCCAAGTAAATTTGTATGTGCCAAACTCTAAACCTTCAAATGAAATTCTGTTTTGCATGCTCGAACAACTCATGTATCAACTAGGGTTGTCTATATCTTCCATACTAGGTGGGTTCTTCTCACGAGGAGTGGACTCCGCTCCTCACTCACGAGAAAATGGCTAGTAACCGGGATGCCCAGTCCCATGCTCAAATCAAATCAAATTAATTGCAAACAAAACTCCCCTGGGATTGTTGTTAGTTGGAGGAACCTGTTGTTTCGGGAAAGCCATGGATTCATGATTGATGGTGGTCGGGGAGTATAAACTTTAACATTCTATTTGGGAACCGCCTATAATATGTGTAGCATGGAAGATATCGAGATCTCTCGGTTGTAATGTTGACAATAAAAGTATGCCGCTCAAAATATTATTTATCTCTGTTTCAAAACTCGAGCTCTGGCACCTCTACAAATCCCTGCTTCCCTCTGCAAAGGGCCTATCTATTTACTTTTATGTTGGGTCATCATCCTCTTATTAAAAAGCACCAGGAGAACATCTGTCATTTGCATGCATTGCTATTAATTAATATTGAGTATGACTGGATCTCTTTTACTACAATGTCTAGTCAGTCCTTGATCTTCAGAGATGCTCTGCATTTATGTTTTGTGGTCTCAGAAAGGGCTAGCTAGATACCATCTTGTTATATCATATTATGATTATTTTGAGAAAGTGTTGTCATCTGAGATTTATTATTATTGCTCGCTAGTTGATTATGCCATTGATATGAGTAAATATGAGACCTAAGTGTTATTCTGAATATGGTTAGTTCATAATCTTTGCTCAAAACTTGAATGCTGGCTTTACACATTTGCACCAACAAGAGCAAACAAAGTTTGTAAAAGTTTCTATTTATCACTTTCAGTTTGTCAACTGAATTGCTTGAGAACAAGCAAAGGTTTAAGCTTGGGGGAGTTGATACGTCTCCATTCTATCTACTTTTCCAAACACTTTTGCCCTTGTTTTGGACTCTAACTTGCATGATTTGAATGGAACTAACCCGGACTGATGCTCTTTTCAACAGAATTACCATGCTGTTATTTTTGTGCAGAAATAAAAGTTCTCGGAATGACCTGAAACTCCACGGAGAATATTTTTGGAATTAATAAAAAATACTGGCGAAAGAGTCAAGGCTAGGGGGCCCACACCCTGTCCATGAGGGTGGGGGGCATGCCTATCCCCCTGGGCGCGCCCCCTACCTCGTGGGCCCCCTGGTGCTCCACCGACCTCAACTCCAACTCTATATATTCACGTCCGGGGAGAAAAAATCAAAGAGAAGTATTCATCACATTTTACGATACGGAGCCGCCGCCAAGCCCTAATTTCTCTCGGGAGGGCTGATCTGGAGTCCGTTCGGGGCTCCGGAGAGGGGAACCGTCGCCGTCGTCATCATCAACCTTTCTCCATCACCAATTTCATGATGCTCACTGCCGTGCGTGAGTAATTCCATCGTAGGCTTGCTGGACGGTGATGGGTTGGATGAGATTTACCATGTAATCGAGTTAGTTTTGTTAGGGTTTGATCCCTAGTATCCATTATGTTCTAAGATTGATGTTGCTATGACTTTGCTATGCTTAATGGTTGTCACTAGGGCCTGAGTGCCATGATCTCAGATCTGAACCTATTATGTTTTCATGAATATATGTGAGTTCTTGATCCTATCTTGCAAGTCAATAGTCACCTACTATGTGTTATGATCTCGCAACCCCGAAGTGACAATAATCAGGACCACTCCCGGTTATGACCGTAGTTTGAGGACTTCGTGTATTCACTAAGTGTTAATGCTTTGGTCCGGTACTCTATTAAAAGGAGGCCTTAATATCCCTTAGTTTCCAATAGGACCCCGCTGCCACGGGAGGGTAGGTGTAACGCCCCGGATACAACTTTCCATATTCGTAACTCCAACTCTTGCCTTTTCTAGAGACGTGATATGATATTCCCTTCGTGGTTGGGTTTTTTGTCTTTTGTTTTGCATTTTGTTCATGTCATGCATCTCATCTCATAGCATCATGCGCATTGCATCTGCATGTTTTCATAAAGCTTGCACCCGTTCGTAGTTGCCGCGTCCCCCCTTGTTTTCGTTGACCATTCCTAGACCAATGGAGTTTTCGCTTCCCTCTTCACCGTGACCACCTAACCTCTCTTGCCAGCTCGCAGCACCCTCGCGTGCGCGTCCAAAATCTTTCCCGAACCCGACCCGAGCAGTCTTCACCAATGGGTTCGGATCATCCCCAAACATCTATAAAACATCTCCGTTTTCTTATTTGGATTTCCTAAGCCTATTTTTCTCGCACCGTCTGATTTCGATCTGAGGGTCGAGATAGCCCCTATCCTAATCCAAGTGATGTATATAATCTCCCAACCCTAGATCCTAGGCGCCTTGTCCGATCCTTCCATTCCCTCCGCCGTCACCCGACCAAATCCCTTCGCTCTCGGGATCCTCCTCCAGCCAACCAAATACATCCCTTCCTCGATCCACCCGTCCGCCCGAGCAGTTGCCTCGACCAGGGCTGCGTGTCCCCATCGGCAACATCTCCGGCCGCAGCTCCACGCCACCGGAGCGCCAGGCCAGGACTCCCTCGCCCTTTCCCTTTCCTTCTTCCCTCTGTTTCCATCCCCATCATCTCATCTCTCTCTTCCCCTGCGTCTTCTCGCAGGGACCGAAAGGAGTCAGCCTTCGCCTTGTCACCGCGCCGCTCCGGCGACTAAGTCCCCACGACCCACGACACGTCCAACCCGCAACCGCAACGATCCATCCATCTAGCTCCAACGAGGCCCCTCCTGCCGTGCCTCGGTCTCCTCCAAGACTGGCAAAGTTCCGCCGTCTGCCGTGGCCGTTGACCTTGTTGGCATCGTCCTCGTGCCGTCCTAGCCCAGTCGCCATTTGCCTCCTCGCCGCCCGGATCCGGCCGTCTCCGCGTCGTCCACGCCCCTGCCTCGCCATGGACGCGCCACCCTGCTGCCGGAGTCTCACGAACCCTCTTGCAAGCTGTCGCCGTTGCTGCTTTGCTTCAGGTCGAACAGAAGAGGACGCTCGCGCCCCTGCCTCGCCTCGGTTCTCGCCGGGTCGCCGTCTCACCGCCGGAGCAGCGCCCACTCCTCTGCTTCGGGTCCCGGCATCCCCAGCTCGCCAGTAGCGTCGCCCCACAGCCCTGCTTCGTGCCCATGCCGCCATCCGCTCATTCCTGTGCTTCATCGCCACCACGGGTCACCAGCGCCTCCAACCTCCCGGTCGCATCGCCCTTTGCCGGAGTCCCAAGCAACGCCAGGCCGCCGCTGCGTCCCCCGCTTCTCGTCACGACCAAGCCCCAGCGGTGCCGTGGCCACGCCTCTGCTTTGAGCAGGCGAAGAAGGCGCGCCAGCCTTGATCCCCTACCTCCTCTGCTTCGTGGTCGCGTTGACCGCATTGGCCAGATGCGTGCAGCCAGCAACCGGCCTGCCCGGCCTCCTCCATCGACTAGGCCTGGCCCATGGGTGAGCAGCCCCCAACTCTTCAGTTTCAGCCTGCATCGTTTTTTCCAGTTCTGGACATTTTAGCTATTTTCCAGGAAGTGCCAGTTTTGCAGAAAAACCCTCTTTATGCATGCGTCAATAATTCACAAACCATGCATCAACATTAAATAACTTATATATGTAAAATGCTTAGAATTTTGTGTAGATTCATATTATGCCACTTTCATCCATGTTAAAAATGTTTAAAATTGCTATTTGCATTTAATTTGCTAAATGCAATGTTAAAATGATTTATTTCATAACTAAATAACCGTAGCTCCGAATTTAATAAACTTTATATGTAAATGGGGTAGAAAAATGCCTAGTTTAACATGGTGCGCTTTATTTTTCTATTTAACAACATTAAAATTGTGTTTAGGGCAGAACAGTAGAAAATTCAGAATATGCATATGGGGATTTTCCGGAATTGTTGTTTGTTGTTCCGGCCTCATTTAAACTTGCCTAAATAGTTAGTTTACTTATGCTTCACCCCTTGCCATGTTTAATAACATTTAATATTGTTGGGTACATAACCGAGAGAGAACTAAATAATACATATGGTGTCCACTTAATTTGAAGTGTTGTTTGTTGCACTTTGCCATGCCATGCTATTTAAACCGGACATGCATCATACTTGTTTGTGCATCATGACATGTTTATGCTTGTGTGTTTACCATGTTGTTTGCTTCTTTCCAGTTTGCTTCTCTCGTTAGCTTCGGTTTCGTTCCGGAGTTGTGAGGATCCGTTCGACTACGTCCGTTTGTCTTCTTCATGGACTCGTTCTTCTTCCTTGCGGGATTTCAGACAAGATGACCATTACCCTTGATATCACTTCTATCTTTGCTTGCTAGTTGCTTTGTTCTATCGCTATGCTATGCTACCTATCACTTGTTTACCATGCCTCCCATATTGCCATGTCAAGCCTTTAACCCACCTTTCCTAGCAAACCATTGTTTGGCTATGTTACCGCTTTTGCTCAGCCCCTCTTATAGCGTTGTTAGTTGCAGGTGAAGTCGAAGATTGCTCCATGATGGAGAGGATTATGTTGGGATATCACAATATCTCTTATTTAATTAATGCATCTATATACTTGGTAAAGGGTGGAAGACTCGGCCTTATGCCTGGTGTTTTGTTCCACTCTTGCCGCCCTAGTTTCCGTCATACCGGTGTTATGTTCCTTGATTTTGCATTCCTTACGCGGTCGGGTGATTTATGGGACCCCCTTGACAGTTCGCTTTGAATAAAACTCCTCCAGCAAGGCCCAACCTTGGTTTTAACATTTGCCACCTAAGCCTTTTTCCCTTGGGTTCTGCAGACTCAAGGGTCATCTTTATTTACCCCCCCGGGCCAGTGCTCCTCCGGGTGCTGGTCCAAACCGAGCGATGTCCGGCGCCCCCTGGGCAACCAGGGTCTATGCCAACCCGACGTCTGGCTCATCCGGTGTGCCCTGAGAACGAGATACGCGTGACTCCTATCGGGATTTGTTGGCACATCGGGCGGCTTTGCTGGTCTTGTTTTACCATTGTCGAAATGTCTTGTAAACCGGGATTCCGAGACTGACAGGGTCTTCCTGGGAGAAGGAATATCCTTCGTTGACCGTGAGAGCTTGTGATGGGCTAAGTTGGGACAACCCTGCAAGGTATTAACTTTCGAAAGACGTGCCCGTGGTTATGTGGCAGATGGGAATGTGTAAATATCCGGTTGTAGAGAACTTGACACTTGACTTAATTAAAATGCATCAACCACGTGTGTAGCCGTGATGGTCTCTTTTCGGCAGAGTTCGGGAAGTGAACACGGTCTTTGTGTTATGGTTGAACATAAGTAGTTTCAGGATCACTTCTTGATCACTGTTAGCTTCACGACCGTTCCGTTGCTTCTCTTCTCGCTCTTATTTGCGTATGTTAGCCACCATATATGCTTAGTGCTTGCTGCAACTCCACCTCATTACCACTTCCTACCTATAAGCTTAAATAGTCTTGATCTCGCGGGTTTCGAGATTGCTGAGTCCTCGTGACTCACCAGATACTATCACAACAGCTGCAGGTGCCGATGATACCAGTGCAGGTGATGCTACCGAGCTTAGATGGGAGCTGAATGAAGATCTTGGTCGTTGCTATGTTTCGTTTCATGTTGATTAGTAGTGGAGCCCAGTTGGGATGATCGGGGATCTAGCAGTTGGGTTATCTTCTTTTCTTTTGGCTTCGTCCGTAGTCGGACTATGTGTGTACTTTGAATGATGTATGAATTATATGTTCTTTGTGTGAAGTGGCGATTGTAAGCCAACTCTTTATCCCAATCTTGTTCATTACATGGGACTATGTGAAGATGACCCTTCTTGCGACAAAACCACCATGCGGTTATGCCTCTAAGTCATGCTTCGACACGTGGGAGATATAGCCGCATCGTGGGTGTTACAAGTTGGTAACCGGAGCCAGGTCCGACTTAGGAGCCCCCTGCTTGATCGAATCGCTGGCGTTGTTGAGTCTAGAACAAAATGTTTTGAGTCTTAGGATTATATATATCGGAGAGTAGGATTCTTTTTACTCCTCAGCCCCTTCGTCGCTTTGGTGAGGTCTCCTGACGTAGATGTTTTTGTCTTTCCTCTCCTCAAATTTCACTAATTTTTTTAGGATCACGCGGGTATCTTGGGATCATTCTGATATTCTTATGACGAGAACATTGTTCTTGGTGCCTCCTATCATTTAGGGGTTGTGGCAGTGTCCCTGGGAGTTGAGCTCCGAGGTGTTGTCGTCATAATTTTATCGTTGCAGTTCTGGAATACCTGGGTTTCGCCGACATCGAAAATCTCTTTTATGCAGTTGTTGGTGAGATAACCTCGACGCCACCTAGTACTGGGGAGTTTGGGAGTATTGCCATAGCTCGTATAACGGATGCTTTTCGAAGGTTGAGGTACACGATTTCTAGAGTCTTCTTGGTTATGTGTTGACGGATGGATACAACTTGGATGTAGGGATTGTTAGTTTTGGGTGAGATATATATTGCTTCCCCTGTGGCCCCAACACCAGATTGCATAATCAGAAAGTTTCAGGAGTTCTATAGGTGGGAATTCAAGTAGCTCTAGTTTTTTCTCTTTCCGACAAATGCATGATATGAGATTGGGGTTCGACGTCTAGTGGTCCGCCTATCCACGACCGTTTTTACAGTGGTCTCATTGTGTCTTAAAGAATCCTTGGCTATGATTCGGGGACGCTTCGTATGTCATGTGCACTGCCTTGTACATGATGGTGCTGTACGATTGAGCCCGTGTGGGCCCCACCACGAAAACTTCGGACGAAATCTCTATCATATGTTTGTTCCGGCTTATTCTGCAAGCCAAATCCTTTGTTTTGTTTTATATGTGGTATTTGAGTTGCTTCAAAGTCAAATGTTGAATCCATACCTTTCCTAAACATTGTGCTCATATTGCTATGTGAATACTAATCCTTCTTGATCATCGAGGTCGTCATGTTAATTCTTTTCCAACCGGCGTGCTTCTTTTCAAGTGGATCCGATCATTTCAATATCCACAAGATCAATTCTAAGTTTTCTCAACGGTATCCATTCCATCCGCCGCAAGTTGCCTTTGCTTTTTCCCTCCCTCCCACCCTTTTTCTTCAAGGACTCAGATTTCTTAATCATGTATCCTTTTATTTGTGAGAAGTCTCTTCATTCTTTCCTTCAATGTTCTTGTAGCCGTTGATTCTCACGGAGATGCTAAGAAAGCTTCGAGTTTACTATTCTTTGTTCTCTTTCCTTCTCTGGTGGATTCAATTCAAGCTTTGTCGATCATATCCTTTCCTCGTTTCAAATGTTTTCCCATGCCGGTGCACCTCTTAATTACTCACCTCTCTCTATTCATATCCGGAGTGCTCAAGATATCTCAGAAGATTCATGTTTTCCATTCTTAATCTGTTCAAGCTATTTGGAGATTATCATCTCATTCAAGCCATTTATTCAACCGGTGTAATCTCTCTTTAAAATCATTTCAACGGTGTTTCTTTTGTGTGGGCCCTAACCCACAGGTTTTTTCCCCATGATCTTACCTGACTCTTCTAATTATCAGGAGCGATTCTCAAATTCATTTCCAGGTTTGACGTAAGAATGAATTTTCATCAGTCAGATGTCTTCTTCAAGATCGCTTTCAAATTCTTTCGTCGTTGGTTCAACCTTTCTAATTTTCACTCTGGAGTGTCTCAACAATTCATGGTGGTGTTTATCATCGTCATTCTCGGATTTTGAAGACCGAAGAAGAGTTCCTCTTAAATCCTTACCCGTTCTTCCAGAGATTCATGGTTCTAGCTTTATGTCGTCCTCTCATAATTGTTTTTGATTGTGACAATTCTTTTCTTACCATCCGAAGCATTTCATGAGTTGTTTCCATTTCTTTCCTCTGAAGGCCATCATTTCTGAATATTACTCATTCTCAGCTTTCAGCTCTCGTTCTTGAATTCTTCTGGTGCATCGTTCAAATATCCTCTAATCAATTCGTGATCTCTTTGTTCTCTTGTATCTAAATCCCCTCAAGTATCTTCATTCGTTTTCCAATTCTTCCCGGTGAATCGTGCCTTTGCTACGTTCATTCTCAATTCTTACAGTGGTTTGTTCAAGATTTCACGTAATTCGTTATCATATCAAATATTCGTTGTTTCCAAATCCCACTGGTGGTTCCATCTATACCCTCTCAAGCTTGCGCTATATCTTTTTTAATCCTTTCTATGGGAATAAGTAGTATGCCAAATCCATCACTTGTCATCAATTTAATTTGATGAAGGATAAGCATACAATAAATCTTATTCTTATTTTCTCGAGGTGATTCAATTCTTTTCTTCCGGAGATTGTTCATGATGAAGTAATTCTCGCTTCTAGTGTTTCATCTTTTCTTTTCCGGAGTTCCAAGTTTTCCGCATTATCTCGTCGCGAAGCTCCTTCTAAATCATCGCAAGGCTTCACCTTGTGTTTTCAACTTCTCTTTCTTTTTATCATCCTTTTATTACCAGAGTTCTTCATGGAGGCTCTACAGGGTGGTTCATCAAGGATCCCTTTCATTATTCAATTGTTCGTCAAGATTTCTCTTGGAGTTAAGACCCGCCAAGCTTTACTCAAAATTAAACATGGTGTTCAACACATGTTTTGTTTTGAGGCGTTCAAGCATTCTTCATCTTGCATTCCCAAGTGCAATTCTTTCTATCTTATCTTTTGAGGTGGTGTTATGTCACTCTTGACAATTTCCCTTGGTGATTCAAGTTGTCAATATTGAGGTATTTTAAATCCATCAATCTCTCTATTGGAGTTATCTTGTGTCATATTTCACCTAAAGCCTTCCCTAAGGAATGTTGTTATTGTGGTGCTTATCAATGATCCAAGTTATCTCTCTATCATCTTGGTGGAAGAAATTTTTCATCTCGTCGGTGTTATCAATTATATTATTTGTTTCCATAGTGGCAGAATTTCGCCTCAATTTTGAGAAGTTTTCCATAAGCCCACTACAAGCTTATTCATTTCGTTGTTGGTTTTCCAACGACTTCGTTTTAACCTTCTTGGAAGTGTGCTTTCCAAGCTCATTTGTGGCACAAGCTGGCATTTTCTTCTCCATTCTATTATTCCAATGATCTATCTTCTATTCTTTCTTCTAGAGGCATTGTGAGGTTACTCTCTCGACCCATCATCTCATTTTGTAAATATCATGTTGTTTTCCTTACTTATCCGTTTAACCAGAGTGTTGTGTTCTCATTCAAGTTCTTTCATCTTATCAAGTTTTGCCTCTCTTTTCAACCTGAGTGCTATTTGA
Organism: Triticum aestivum; assembly: GCF_018294505.1. Lineage (NCBI taxonomy): Eukaryota > Viridiplantae > Streptophyta > Magnoliopsida > Poales > Poaceae > Triticum > Triticum aestivum. The sequence goes on along the minus strand of NC_057810.1, from coordinate 356,724,909 downwards.
AATCCTTCTTCCCATTGTGCCATTCTTTCAATAGTTCCGGAGGCATTGTGTTGTTGTTTTCATCAAGTATCATCCCATCTTCTGAAGTTCATGTTCTATTCCTTCCATGTTCAACCGGAGTGCTGCCCGAATTCTTCCTCTCTCATCTTGTTTTAACTTGAGTGGTTTCGAATTCTATCTTGTCCACTAAACTCTTGATTCATGTCTTTGCAACCTTCAACTTCACGTAATGTTCCTTGTTCCTCTCTTCTAACGGAGTGTTTTCAACTTCATTCATCGCTTGTGTATTCTTTCCTTGAAATTGTTTAACCTCTCAAGGTTCTTTGGTTTCACTCATTTGTCGAAGAAGCAACTTAGTTTTACCTCTTCTCTTCCTCTTCAGTTTCTCTCCGGTGCCATCCTAGATCTCGGGACGAGATCCTCTTGTAGTGGTGGAGTGTTGTAACGCCCCGGATACAACTTTCCATATTCGTAACTACAACTCTTGCCTTTTCTGGAGACGCGATATGATATTCCCTTCGTGGTTGGGTTTTTTGTCTTTTGTTTTGCATTTTGTTCATGTCATGCATCTCATCTCATAGCATCGTGCGCATTGCATCTGCATGTTTTCATAAAGCTTGCACCCGTTCGTAGTTGCCGCGTCCCCCCCTTGTTTTTGTTGACCATTCCGAGACCAATCGAGTTTTCGCTTCCCTCTTCACCGTGACCACCTAACCTCTCTTGCCAGCTCACAGCACCCTCGCGTGCGCGTCCGAAACCTTTCCCGAACCCGACCCGAGCAGTCGTCACCAATGGGTTCGGATCATCCCCAAACATCTATAAAACATCTCCGTTTTCTTATTTGGACTTCCTAAGCCTATTTTTCTCGGACCGTCTGATTTCAATCCGAGGGTCGAGATAGCCCCTATCCTAATCCAAGTGATGTATATATAATGTCCCAACCCTAGATCCTAGGCGCCTTGTCCCATCCTTCCATTCCCTCCGCCGCCACCCGACCAAATCCCTTCGCTCTCGGGATCCTCCTCCAGCCAACCAAATACATCCCTTCCTCGATCCACCTGTCCACCCGAGCAGCTGCCTCGACCATGGCTGCGTGTCCCCGTCGGCAACATCTCCGGCCGCAGCTCCACGCCACCGGAGCGCCAGGCCAGGACTCCCTCGCCCTTTCCCTTTCCTTCTTCCCTCTGTTTCCATCCCCGTCATCTCATCTCTCTCTTCCTCTGCGTCTTCTCGCAGGGACCGAAAGGAGTCAGCCTTCGCCTCGTCACCGTGCCGCTCCGGCGACCAAGTCCCCATGACCCACGGCACGTCCAACCTGCAACCGCAACGATCCATTCATCTAGCTCCAGCGAGGCCCCTCCTGCCGTGCCTCGGTCTCCTCCAAGACTGGCAAAGTTCCGCCGTCTGCCGTGGCCATGGATCTCATCGGCGTCGTCCTCGTGTCGTCCTAGCCCAGTCTCCGTTTGCCTCCTCGCCGCCCGGATCCGGCCGTCTCCGCGTCGTCCGCGCCCCTGCCTCGCCATGGACGCGTCTCCCTGCTGCCGGAGCCCCACGAACCCTCCTGCAAGCTGTCGCCGTTGCTGCTTTGCTTCAGGTCGAACAGAAGAGGACGCTCGCGCCCCTGCCTTGCCTCGGTTCTCGCCGGGTCGCCGTCTCACAGCCGGAGCAGTGCCCGCTCCTCTGCTTTGGGTCCCGGTGTCCCCAGCTCGCCAGCATCGTCGCCCCACAGCCCTGCTTCGCGCCCAAGCCGCCATCCGCTCGTTCCTGTGCTTCATCGCCACCACGGGTCACCAGCGCCTCCAACCTGCTGGTCGCATCGCCCTTCGCTGGAGTCCCAAGCAACGCCAGGCTGCTGCTGCGTCCCTTGCTTCTCGTCACGACCAAGCCCCAGCGGTGCCGTGGCCGCGCCTCTGCTTTGAGCAGGCGAAGAAGGCGCGCTAGCCTCGATCCCCTGCCTCCTCTGCTTCGTGGTCACGTTGACTGCATCGGCCAGATGCGTGCAGCCAGCCTGCCCGGCCTCCTCCACCGACTGGGCCTAGCCCATGGGTGAGCAGCCCCCCAGCTCTTCAGTTTCAGCCCGCATCGTTTTTTCCAATTCTAGACATTTTAGCTATTTTCCAGGAAGTGCAAGTTTTGCAGAAAGACCCTCTTTGTGCATGCATCAATAATTCACAAACCATGCATCAGCATTAAATAACTTATATATGTAAAATGCTTAGAATTTTATGTAGATTCATATTATGCCACTTTCATCCATTTTAAAAATGTTTAAAATTGCTATTTGCATTTAATTTGCTAAATGCCATGTTAAAATGATTTATTTCGTAACTAAATAACCGTAGCTCCGAATTTAATAAACTTTATATGTAAATGGGGTAGAAAAATGCCTAGTTTAACATGGTGCACTTTATTTTGCTGTTTAACAACATTAAAATTGTGTTTAGGGCAGAACAGTAGCAAATTCAAAATATGCATATGGGGATTTTCCAGAATTGTTGTTGGTTGTTCCGGCCTCATTTAAACTTGCCTAAAATAGTTATTTACTTATGCTTTCACGCCTCTTGCCATCGTTTAACAACGATTTAATACTTGTTGGGCGTACCATTAAACCGAGAGGAAATAAATGATTGAATGGGTTCATCAATATGAAAGTTGCATTGGCTCCACTTAATTTGTAGTGTGTTTGTTGCCCTTTTGCTATGCCATGCCTCATTTAAATCAGACATTGCATCATTACTTGAATTGTTGCATCATTGCCATGGTTTGTAATGGTGTTTACTATGTTGTTTGCCTTCTTTCCGGTTTGGCTTCTCCTTGTTAGCTTCCGGGTTTCGTTGCGGAGTTGTTGAGGAATCCGTTCGACTACGTCCGTTTGTCTTCTTCATGGACTCGTTCTTCTTCCTTGCGGGATTTTAGGCAAGGTGACCATACCCTTGATATCACTTCTATCTTTGCTTGCTAGTTGCTTTGTTCTATCGCTATGCTGCGCTACCTATCACTTGTTTACCATGCCTCCCATATTGCCATGTCAAGCCTTTAACCCACCTTTCCTAGCAAACCGTTGTTTGGCTATGTTACCACTTTTGCTCAGCCCCTCTTATAGCGTTGTTAGTTGCAGGTGAAGTCGAAGATTGCTCCATGATGGAGAGGATTATGTTGGGATATCACAATATCTCTTATTTAATTAATGCATCTATATACTTGGTAAAGGGTGGAAGGCTCGGCCTTATGCATGGTGTTTTGTTCCACTCTTGCTGCCCTAGTTTCCGTCATACCGGTGTTATGTTCCTTGATTTTGCGTTCCTTACGCGGTTGGGTGATTTATGGGACCCCCTTGACAGGTCGCTTTGAATAAAACTCCTCCAGCAAGGCCCAACCTTGGTTTTAACATTTGCCACCTAAGCCTTTTCCCTTGGGTTCTGCAGACTCAAGGGTCATCTTTATTTACCCCCCCAGGCCAGTGCTCCTCCGGGTGCTGGTCCAAACCGAGCGATGTCCGGCGCCCCCCGGGCAACCAGGGTCTATGCCAACCCGACGTCTGGCTCATCCGGTGTGCCCTGAGAACGAGATACGTGCGACTCCTATCGGGATTTGTCGGCACATCGGGTGGCTTTGCTGGTCTTGTTTTACCATTGTTGAGATGTCTTGTATACCAGGATTCTGAGACTGATCGGGTCTTCCTGGGAGAAGGAATATCCTTCGTTAACCGTGAGAGCTTGTGATGGGCTAAGTTGGGACAACCCTACAGGGTATTAACTTTCGAAAGCCATGCCCGCGGTTATGTGGCAGATGGGAATGTGTTAATATCTGGTTGTAGAGAACTTGACACTTGACTTAATTAAAATGCATCAACCGCGTGTGTAGCCGTGATGGTCTCTTTTCGGTGGAGTCCGGGAAGTGAACACAGTCTTTGTGTTATGGTTGAACGTAAGTAGTTTTAGGATCACTTCTTGATCACTTTTAGCTTCACGACCATTCCGTTGCTTCTCTTCTCGCTCTTATTTGCGTATGTTAGCCACCATATATGCTTAGTGCTTGCTGCAACTCCACCTCATTACCACTTCCTACCTATAAGCTTAAATAGTCTTGATCTTGCGGGTTTCAAGATTGCTGAGTCCTCGTGACTCACCAGATACTATCACAACAGCTGTAGGTGCCGATCATACCAGTGCAGGTGATGCAACAGAGCTTAGATGGGAGCTGAATGAAGATCTTGGTCGTTGCTATGTTTCGTTTCATGTTGATTAGTAGTGGAGCCCAGTTGGGACGACCGGGGATCTAGCAGTTGGGTTATCTTCTTTTCTTTTGGCTTCGTCCGTAGTCGGACTATGTGTGTACTTTGAATGATGTATGAATTATATGTTCTTTGTGTGAAGTGGCGATTGTAAGCCAACTCTTTATCCCAGTCTTGTTCATTACATGGGATTGTGTGAAGATGACCCTTCTTGCGACAAAACCACCATGCGGTTATGCCTCTAAGTCGTGCTTCGACACGTGGGAGATATAGCCGCATCGTGGGTGTTACAGTAGGACAAAAGATGTCATGCAAGTTCTTTTCCATAAGCACGTATGACTATATTCGGAATACATGCCTACATTACATTGATGAACTGGAGCTAGTTCTGTGTCACCCTATGTAATAACTGTTGCATGAGAGAATCGCATCCGACATACTTATCCATCGTTGATCCAATGCCTACGAGCTTTTCACATATTGCTCCTTGCTTAGTTACTTTACCGTTCCACAGTTACAATTACTACAAAACTGCTACTGTTACTTTTTGCCACTATTACCGTTACTTCCATACTACTTTGCTACTAAATAATTTGCTATAGATATTAAGTTATCCAGGTGTGGTTGATGTCGGCGTTCTGGGAACGGGGGTCCCTAGACTTGCCTGCCTACGGCCCGCGGTGTGGCTCCACTAGTAGCCCAGTATGTCCCGTCTTCATCAACCAACACTCAAGACCCTCGCGAGGGGCCAAGCCTCTTGAGTCGGACGACACAAGGCCTCCCCAGGAGCGGCCTCACCAGGCAGGCTCGCGAGGAGGCGGAGAGATCAAGGCAAGGGGTACCTCGCGAGGTTCCCGTGACGCAAGCCATGACGACCAAGGCCAGGCGGGCGCCAGGCGGACGCCAGCGCGAGCAGTGTCCTCGTTTCCCCTTTGGTGCTAAGGGGGCAAGCGCAGGCGCGGGGTACCGAGGCATCAGGCAAAGGTTTGCATATCGGTGCAATGAGACCAAGACCAGGAGGACGGCAGGACAGAGGTCATCGTGGAGCCCAAGACAGCGTCACCACCAACACCTTTGACAAGCGAAGACCACCTTTAGTCAGGATAGCTTGTACTAGCTGCCCCCTTTCAAATTGGTCGTTGCTGGATCCCTTCCCGCTCAATATTTGGGGAGAGGACCAGGGCCTCTATAAATAGGACTAGCCACCATAGTAGAAGAAAAAAGACATTCAGATCTTCCCTATCCACACCACACCAGCTCAAGAACACCTCTCCTTAGGAGGCTGTTCTTCCCTTGTACTGTTCATCATCAGCCCAGGAGGCAATCCACCACCACCACACACATGAGTAGGGCATTACACCACAACGGTGGCCCGAACCTGTATAAATCTTGTGTCTCTTGTGCTGTGAGTTCATCGATCTAAGCCTAGGGATCGCGGCAAGTCTAAGAGCAAGATTCGATAGGGGGAAATCTTCGTGCGCACCCTGGTGTTCGAACCTCAAGGGTTTTGCCGGAACCCGATATTCAACATTTGGTGCGCCAGGTAGGGGTGCGCCGGAGCTTTTCCTTCTGTCGGCCCGCACTCAGCCAACACCGTGCTTCATGGCGGACATCGCACCTCCAGCCCCGGTGACCGATGCCAGTGCTGGGGCCAGGGGGCTCCGAGCCTTGGCCCCCGCCTTACGGTGGGTGCAGTGGCCGCCCAAGTTCAAGCCAGAGATGCCTCCGCGTGACAACGGAATGGCGGACCCGCTGGTTTTCCTGCTGGCGTATGAGGAGGCCATCCTCAAGGCCGGGGGCGACGACAGGGTCATGGCCAACTGGCTCCCCATGGCTCTCACCGGTGTCCCGCGCGCTTGGTTGATCAACCTGCCAGCATCTTCTGTGGCCTCCTGGGAGGAGCTGCGTGACCTCTTCCTCGCCCACTACGTGGCGCTGGCGCCCCCGGTCGTCGCAGCTCTCCTGGGCGGCTCGCAGACGCCACTCTCAGACCGCCACGTCAAGCCATTCTTTCGCTAGATCAGCACCATCCTCACGCGGCAAGGAGCTCCCCCGGGTTGGGTGGCGCCCAAGGCCGACCTGACTTTCGACTCAGAAGATCACCCCGTCACCACCGCCTGCTCGCGTGCGCTCCTGATGCTCTGCACGCCCACCATCTGCCAGGTGGCTGTCACCAAAACCCTCATCGACGGCGGTGCCGGCCTCAAGATGCTCTCGGTGGAGGCCTTCAGCCTCCTCCATGTACCGCTGGAGCGGCTCCAACCCAGCAAGCCCTTCTCAGGCGTCGGGGGTGGTTCCTCCATTTCCCTAGGGTAGATCTGCCTTCCCGTGACCTTCGGCACCTGCGACAACTGCCGCACGGAGCTGGTCGACTTCGACATTGCTCACATCGGCCTCCCGTACAACGCCATCCTCGGATACCCTACCTTGGCGCAGTTCATGGAAGTAACCCATCCGGCCTACAACCTCATGAAGATGCCTGGAAGCAAGGGCGTCCTCACCATAGCTGGGGATACCAAGGAGACTCTTGTGGCGCTCAAGCTCGCCCTCAAGGCCACCGCGGCGGCGCAGCCCGCCGATGCGGATGCCTCCAAGGCCAAGGAAGCTGCACCGACCAAAAAGAAGCAGCTATTCACTCAGGATAAGGCGGAGACCAAGAAGGTGCCAGTTGAGGAAGACGGGTTCTCGGGAGCCACCTTCACCATAGGTGCCAACCTCGACCCTGACCAAGAGGAGGCGCTGGTGAGGTTCTTGCGCTCGAACAAGGAGGTGTTCGCATGGGAACCCAAGCAGCTAGCGGGGGTCCCAAGGGAGGTGATTGAGCATCACCTAAATGTGTGCCCCAATGTACGCCCTGTGAAGCAGAGGGCGAGGTGGCAGTCCACGGAGAAGCATGCCTTCATCATCCAAGAAACCCGCAAGCTGGAGGCAGCAGGAGTTATTCGCGAGGTTCGCTACCCCGAATGGCTGGCAAACCCCGTTGTCATGCCAAAAAAGGGGGAAGGAGCGCATGTGCGTTGACTTCACCAACCTCAACAAGGCCTGCCCCCAAGATCCATTCCTGCTTCCCCGCATCGACCAGATCGTCAACTCCACCACCGAGTGCGACCTGCTGCGTTTCCTGGATGCGTTCTCGGGTTATCACCAGATCAAGATGGTGGTAGAAGACGTGGAGAAGACAGCCTTCCTGACCCCATGTGGGGTATACTGCTACACTTGCATGCCGTTCGAGTTACGCAACGCGGGCGTGACCTTCCAACGGCTGATGCACATTGCCTTGGGCCGGCAGCTCGGGAGAAACGCAGAGGCTTACGTCGACGACATTGTGGTGAAGTCTTGGGAGGCAAGCACCTTGATCCAGGACTTGGAGGAGACCTTCGCGAGCCTTCGCCAGGCTGACCTACTACTAAACTCGAAAAAGTGCGTGTTCGGCCTCTCTTCCGGCAAGCTGCTGGGCTTCCTTGTGTCCCACAGGGGGATCAAGGCCAACCCGGAGAAGGTCAAGGCGATCGAAGACATGAGTCCGCCTAGACCCTGAGAGAAATGCAAAAGCTCGTTGGTCGCGTCACCGCTTTAGGACGCTTCATCTCCAAGCTGGGGGAGCGTGCCCTACCATTCTTCAAGCTGATGAAGAAAAAGGGCCCATTCGAGTGGACACAGGAGGTCGACCAAGCATTTCAATACCTCAAGGAATACCTGATCAGCCCTCCCGTGATGGTGGCACCGCGCCCTCTTGAGCCTCTGGTGCTCTACCTTGCCGCCACTCCCTACTCTGCCAGCGCAGCCCTGGTGGCGGTTCGGGAGGAGCGTCAGGCTAAGGCCACGTCCTGACCAGCTACGACCTTAGCCGAGGAAGCACAAGACCAAGAAAGCCTCACGAGGACCACGACAACGGTAGCAAGAGACCAAGCTCGGCAGGATGATGCCCCCGGGGGTAAAGAGGCCCCGCCAAGCAACCAGCCGCTGGGGGCTCCACTATCTCAGGAGGCGCCTCAACCTTCGGCAGATGCAGGCCACGTTAACGCCCCCACCCTCGTCGAGCATCCGGTGTACTTCGTCAGCACGGTGTTGCGGGATGCAAGAGCATAGTACCCCATGCCTCAGAAGCTCTTACTCGCGCTCTTGGTGGCCTCGCACAAGCTGCGGCACTAGTTTCAAGGTCACCCCATCAAGGTCGTCTCGGCCTACCCGCTGGAAAGGGTACTCCGGAGCCCGAACTCCGCTTGGAGAGTCGCCGAATGGAACATCGAGCTACAGGCATTCCAGTTGGAGTTCAGCACCACAAGGGTCATCAAGGGAGCCGCACTTGCTGATTTCGTGGCTGAATGGACGGAAGCACCAGAGCTCAAGGTGCACGAGGATCGGTCTCTCTCCCCAGGAAGTGAGGCACCAGATGGCTGGGTCATGTATTTTGATGGTGCCTTCTCGCGGCACGGTGCAGGGGCTGGTGCAGTGCTTATATCACCCACTCAGGACAAGCTCTACTACGCCGTACAACTTTGTTTCTAGCAGGGCGAGAAGGTATCCAACAACATAGCAGAATATGAGGGCCTCATAGCAGGCCTGAAAGCTGCAACAACACTGGAAGTGAAGCGCCTCATCATCAAGGGCGGTTCACAACTCCTCGTCGACTTCTCCAACAAGGTGTACGAGCTGAAGGACGAGCACATGGAAGCGTATCTCGCGGAGGTGCGCAAGATGGAGAAGCAGCTCTGGGGGCTGGAGTTGCAGCATGTGCCCCACGACACCAACCAAGAGGCTGATGACATCGCCAGGAGGGCGTCCAGATGGCTGCCCCAAGAGCCTGGTGTTTTCGAGGAACGACTCTTCAAACCATCGGTGGCGCCACCACTTTCAATAATGACACAGCCTTGGGAAGAACTTCCTCAGCCACCTGCCGTAGGAGCCCTGGCCTGTGGCCCGACTTCGGGAGCGCGCCTACTCTTGGCATTGGAGCCTCAGGAGGGATGCTGGACCAAGGAATTCAAGGACTACCTGATGCAAGGGATGCTGCCAGAGAAAGAGGAGGACACGGAGCGCGTGGCCCGGCAGGCCACAGCCTACTGCATCCAGGACGGCGAGTTATACCAGAAGCGGCCGAATGACATTTCCCTGCGTTGCATCTCCAGGGAACAGGGGAAAGAGCTGCTGGCCAACATACACGGTGGGGATTGTAGACACCACTCGTCGTGACGGACCCTCGTCGGCAAGGCATTTCGCAGTGGATTCTATTGGCCTACGACACTCAACGATGCGACCGAGCTGGTGAAGTCCTGCGAGGCCTGCCAATTCCATGCCAAGCAGATCCATCAGCTAGCTCAGGGCCTGCAAAACATCTTGCTCTTGTGGCCGTTCGCGGTCTAGGGGCTGGATATCTTGGGCCCATTCCCTCGAGCGCCTGGGGGCTACCGCTACCTCTATGTCGCCATCGACAAGTTCACCAAGTGGGCGGAGGTGGAAGCCGTCCGCACCATCCCAGCCGGCTCCGCGGTCAAGTTCATCAAGGGCCTCGTGAGCCAGTTTGGGGTCCCTAACCACATCATCACTGACAACGGTTCGCAGTTCACTAGCAATCTCTTCAAGACCTATTGTGCTAACCTTGGAATGTAAATCTGCTACGCTTCGGTGGCGCACCCCGGGAGCAACGGCCATGCCGAACGCACCAACGCGGAGGTCCTGAAGGGCCTCAAGACCAGGACCTTCAAGAAGAAGCTGGAGGCCTGCGGCAGGGGCTGGCATGATGAGCTCCAGTTCATGCTGTGGTCAATCCACACCACCGCCACCAAGCCAACGGGCGAGACCCCATTCTTCCTTGTCTACGGAGCAGAAGTGGTTCTCCCTCACGAGGTCGGGCGTCGCTCCGCGCGGGTCTTGGAGTTTGATGAGGCGCAGCAGGACGCCATGCGGGGGATGGACCTCGTGCTGGGGGAGGAACACCACCGTGAAGCCACGCTACGGGCGGCAAGATACCAGCAGGCGCTGCGGCGATATCACTGTCGCAGTGTCTGCCCCAGGACACTCGAGGTGGGTGACCTCGTCCTGAGGCGAGTGCTCTCCAGGGAATGGCTGCACAAGCTCTCACCCATGTGGGAGGGCCCGTTCAAGGTCGCCCACGTCTCCAGGCCTGGCGCCGCGCGCCTGGAGACCCAAGACGGGGTAGCCATCCCAAACGCCTGGAACATCCAGCACCTCCGGAATTTCTACCGCTGAAGAAAGGCACGGTGCCTGTGAAGAAGGCCCAGTGCCTGTGAAGCTCGCCGCCTGTGACACACTCACGTAATAATGAGTGGGGCTATACATGCCCCAGAGTCTCAGGAGTGCCGCCATTGGGCCTCGGGGGCTCCCTCACATGCCCAGCGGTAGCACTTACCTCCGCACTGGTGAGAAGACTTGAAGACTAGACTAGGTGCCGGACGCGGCTTTTCATTTGCTTTCTGTAGTTGGCTCGCTCTTCCTTGATTGAACTTTGATTGAAGTTGCTTCTGGTGTTCTTTGCCGGTTCTATTCCATCGCCTTCTGCCTCCGTTTCCTGTCTTCAGCTCTTCGTCTGACTTGCTCTCTTTCGCAAGCCTCGTGAGGGGGCTGTACGGGTGCCCTTGTGAGCCCTTTCTCTTCTGTTTTTCGCGAGGCATTCTCGTTCGAGTTCGCAGCGGGAGCACCCCTCTCAGTCCGTGCCCCTTGGGTACCACGACACGAAGCGCTGGGCCATGACCAGCAGCCCTTGCGACCAGAGTTTGGAAAATGATAGTCTCTCAACAAGTTTTTGCAGCTCCTAAGGCGCCCGGCGAGGCCTGAAGCAGGCACCTCGTGAGGCGGAAACTACTCCAAACATGCCAAGCTAAGTTATCCCTACACGCTGACGTATAACGATGACGCCATTACACAGCACAGGAACAATAAATGCAGCATGTTAACTAGGAAATCATAGTTTGTCGCACGCCCCCATGGGGCCCCATACTTTTCTCTCTCAATGCAGGAAGGAAGGAAAATAAAACAAAAGCAGCACACGCCTTGCGACAGTTCATGAGGAGGGATCTACGGCGTCCTCCTGAGCTTAGCCAGACCCTGCCTCGCGCTTCACCGAAGTGCGGCGACGGGACGACCCGCTGCCGCCCTCAAGGTGGGCACGGCGGCTGATCGTAGCCGCCACTGGAGGAGCTGCCACCGGAGGAAGAGCCCCCATAGCTTGACGAGCCGCGGTCGCCGCCAGGAGCAAGTTCGCCTTCACCCTCATCACGACCGTTGCCAAGACCAAGCACCTCATCGTCGCCGTTGTCTTCATGGAAGCACCCAACGCGGCGGCCATCTTCTCTGAACACCCTCACATAAATGGTCGCGTCGCCATCGTACTTGAAGTGCAGGGTGCACCGCCTGCCCAGACAGCATGCACGGGCGAACGTCTGCCAACCTCGGGCCAGGGCTGTGTTTCCGGCGACAGAGACCTCCACCGTGACCCAGGAGGCGCTGCTGCAGCAGCCGTCCGCCTGCAACCAGAGCCCGCCTAGGCCAGCAGCCGGCAGCTCGCCAACGAAGAAGCGCGGGAGCTGAAGCCAGTTGCCGGCCGGGTTATCCGACCACACGATGAATTCCGGTAGCACCTCCGCCAAGTGGAAGCACGACCGGGGAGGCTGCGCGGCCATGGCGCGCCTTCTTCCACCAACCGGGCCGCCTCGACATGGGAGACCCCCACCACGTGAAGGGCCACCGTCGTGGCCGCGGGGAGCCACGACGGGGGTCGCGGAGTGCTTCCGAGGGTGACCGCGTTCGCGCTTGGGCGGAGGAGAGCCACAGCCTTCTTGGCGAGCCTTCCCCTTCTCCGCGGCTGAAAACCTCTTCGTAGGTGCCATGGCGGGTGCTACAAGCAATGGAGCGAGGGAGGAGAAGCGAGCGGAATGGGAAGAGATGGGTGACGAGGGCTCTCGCCCCTCCTTATTTATGGCCCAAGGGAGGCCAACCATCGACCTCCATGATTGCAGGTAATGATAACCCTTTTTGCATGTAGCAGGGACTCGTCAAGTCGGGCAGTTGCCGAGGCAGCATGGGGAAGTGGAGACGCCCACGTTCAATCAGTCGCCATGCGTCGACTAAGGCCGCAGGCTGTTGGGGCCCGCGGCGCTCCGCCCTTGCCCTTTGGCTTCGCCGCTAAGCCAAGTCCGAGCGCGGTTTGGGCCCGGGGGCTACTGTCGGCGTTCTGGGAATGGGGGTCCCCAGACTTGCCTGCCTGCAGCCCGTGGCGTGGCTCCACCAGTGGCCCAGTACGGCCCGTCTTCATCAACCAACACTCAATACCCTCGCGAGGGGCCAAGCCTCGCGAGGCGGACGACACAAGGCCTCCCCAGGAGCGGCCTCACCAGGCAGACTCGCGAGGAGGCGGAGAGATCAAGGCAAGGGGTACCTCGCGAGGTTCCCGTGATGCAAGCCATGATGACCAAGGCCAGGCGGGCGCCAGGCGGACGCCAGCGCGAGCAGTGTCCTCATTTCCCCTTTGGTGCTAAGGGGGCAAGTGCATGCACGGGGTACCGACGCATCAGGCAAAGGTTTCCATACCAGCACCGTTGACAAGCGAAGACCACCTTTAGTCAGGATAGCTTGTACTAGTTGTCCCCTTTCAAATTGGCCATTGTTGGATCCCTTCCCGCTCAATATTTGGGGAGAGGACTAGGGCCTCTATAAATAGGACAAGCCACCACAATAGAAGAAAAAAGACATTCAGATCTTCCCTATCCACACCACACCAGCTCAAGAACAACTCTCCTCACGAGGTTGTTCTTCCCTTGTACTGTTCATCATCAGTCCAAGAGGCAATCCACCACCACCACATATAGGAGTAGGGTATTATACCACAACGGTGGCCCGAACCTGTATAAATCTTGTGTCTCTTGTGCCGTGAGTTCATCGATCTAAGCCTAGGGATCGCGGCGAGGCTGAGAGTGAGATTCGGTAGGGGGAAATCTTCGTGTGCACCCCAATGTTCGAACCTCAAGGGTTTTGCCGGAACCTGAAATCTGACAGTTGAATTGACAACTCAACTGCTAATACTTGATAATATTCCTTGGCTCCCCTTTTGTCGAATCAATAAATTCGGGTTGAATACTCTACCCTCGAAAACGGTTGCGATCCCCTATACTTGTGGGTTATCACACGCGCTCCCGAAGAAGCGCCGAGGCTGCGCTGCTTCACCCTCTCCCTACGGCAGGTGCAGTGGCTGCCCAAGTTCCGACCAGAGATGCCGCCGCGTTATGACGGCGCGGCGGATCCGGTCGGCTTTCTTCAAGCGTACGAGGAGGCAGTCTAGGAAGCCGGTGGAGACGACAAGGTGAAGGCCAATTGGCTCCCAATGGCCCTTGTAGGCGCACCGCGCGCCTGGTTGCTCAACCTGCCGGCATCCTCTGTGGCCTCCTGGGAAGAGCTGCGTGACCTCTTCCTCGCCCACTACGCGACACCGGCGCCCCCGGTCGTTGCAGCTCTCCTAGGTGGCTCGTAGGCACCAGCCTCCGACTGCCACATCAAGCAGTTCTACCGGCGAGTAGGCGCCACCCAGGCGGGCTCGGGGGCTCCCCCGGGCTGGGCGGCGCCCAAGGCCGACCTCACCTTCGGCCCCGAGGATCATCCTGCCGCCACGACAGGAGCAAGAGCGCTCCCAATGTTTGCACCCCCACTGTCTGCCATGTGGCGGTCATCAGAACCCTCATCGACGGCGGAGCCGGCCTCATCATGCTCTCCCCGGAGGCGTTCAGCCTGCTGCACGTGCCGCACAGCCGGCTCCACCCCTCCAAGCCTTTCTCCGGGGTCGGCGGCGGCTCCACCTCCCTGTCACCTTCGAGACCCGCGACAACTATCGCACCGAGCTCATTGACTTCGACATTGCCAGGATCGACCTGCCGTACAATGCTATTCTGGGGTACCCGGCCTTGGCCCAGTTTATGGTTGCGACCCACCCTGCATACAACCTCATGAAGATGACCGGCAGCAACTGTGTCCTCATGGTGGTGGGGGACACCAAAGGCACGCTGCAGGCCCTCAAGCTCGCCTTCTGGTCAGCCGCGTCCACTGCCCGACGAGAAAGGGGGGGGGTCAGGGGGCCCCAGAAGCAGCGCCAGCCAAGAAGAAGCAGTTGTTCTCCCAAGACCGAGCCGAGACGAAGCAAGTGCTGGTCAGTGAGGATGGGGCGACCAGTGCCACCTTTACCATAGGGGCTGGCATCCCTCGGGACCAAGAGGAGGCATTGGTCAACTTTTTGTGAGCCAACAAGGATGTATTCGCTTGGGAACCCAAACACCTGGCTGGGGTCCCAAGGGGGATAATCGAGCACCACCTGAGGGAGGCCCGGACGTGCTACCCCATGCCTTAGAAACTCCTGCTCGCGCTCCTGTTCGCCTCCCGGAAGTTGCACCACTACTTTCAAGGCCACCCCATCAAGGTTGTTTCGGCATACCTGCTGGAGAGGGTGCTCCGGAGCCCGAATGCCGCCGGACGAGTTGCTGAATGGAACATCGAGCTTCAGGTGTTCAATCTTGAGTTCAGCACCACCAGGGTCATCAAGGGAGCGGCCCTCGCGGACTTCGTGGCCGAGTGGACTGACGCTCTCGACCACGGAGTAGGCGAGGACCGCTCCCTCCTGCCAGGAGACGAGAAACCGGACGGATGGATAATGTGCGTTGATGGGGCATTTGCGCGACAAGGCACAGGAGCGGGGGCCGTCCTCATCTCACTCACCAAGGACAAGCTCTGCTACGCAGTGCAACTCTACTTCTAGCAGGGCGAGAGGGTCTCCAACAACATTGCATAATTTGAAGGCTTGCTTGCCGCGCTGGGAGTAAAGCGCCTCACCATCAAGGGAGACTCTCAGCTCCTCATAAACTTCTCCAACAAGGAGTACACGCCTAAGGACGAGCACATGGAGGCGTACCTAGAAGAGGTGCGCAAGATGGAGAAGCGGTTCATGGGCGTGGAGCTGTAGCACGTGCCGCATGGAACGAACAAGGAAGCGTACGACATCGCCAAGAGGGCCTCCCGCAGGCTCCCTTAGGAACCATGGGTGTTTGAGGAGCGGCTCTTCAATCCGTCTGCGACTCCCCACGCCGCGACTCCAGCACCGCCTCAGGAGGACTTGCCGCAGGCACCCGAGACGGGCGCCCTAGCCTATGGCCACCCCTCGGGGGCCCGCCTGCTGCTTTCCCTCAAGCCTCAGGAGGTATGCTGGACCGAAGAGTTCAAGGTGTACGTGCTTCAGGGGACGCTGCCAAAGGAGGAGGAAGACGCCGAGCGTGTGGCCCGTCAAGCTACCGCGTACTTCATCCGAGATGGTGAGTTATATCGCAAGAGGCCCAATGACGTTTCGTTGCATTGCATCTCCAGGGAACAAGGGCTCGAGCTGCTAGCATGGTGGGGACTACGGGCATCATTCCTCGTTACGCACATGGTGGGGACTGCGGACATACATGGTGGGGACTGCGGGCATCATTCCTTGTCACGCACTCTGGTGGGCAAGGCGTTCCGCAGCGGCTTCTACTGGCTCACCACGCCCAACGACGCTGCAGAGCTGGTGCGCTCTTGTGAAGCATGCCAGTTTCACGCCAAGCAAATCCACCAGCCCGTGCAGGGCCTCCAGACAATCCCACTCACGTGGCTGTTCATGTTCTGGGGGCTGGACATCTTGGGGCCGTTCCCTCGGGCGCCAGGAGGCTACCGGTACCTCTACGTCGCCATCAACAAGTTCATCAAGTGGGCAAAGGTAGAAGCCATGTGCACTATTCCAGCTGGATCGGCCGTCAAGTTCATCAAGGGAATCGTGAGCTGGTTTGGGGTCCCCAACCATATCATCACCGACAACGGCTCACAGTTCACCAGCAACCTTTTCAAAACATACTGCGCTAACTTTGGAACGCAGATATGCTATGCCTCAGTGGCACACCCATAGAGCAACAGCCAGGCCGAGAGGGCCAATGCGGAAGTACTGAGGGGCATCAAGACCAGGACCTCCAAGAAGAAGCTCGAGGCCTGTGGCAGGGGCTGGCTCGATGAGCTGCAGTCCGTGTTGTGGTCCATCTGCACCACCGTGACCAAGCCAACGGGCGAGACGCCGTTCTTCCTCATCTACGGAGCAGAAGCGGTTCTCCCTCACGAGGTCAAGCATCGCTCCATGCGGGTCCTGGCGTTCGACGAGGCACGCCAGGATGCCATGCGGGGGATGGATCTCGTGCTGGGGGAGGAACACCGCTGACAAGCCTCACCCCGGGCGGCAAGGTACCAGCAGGCGCTGCGGCGGTACCACTGCCGTAGCGTCCGCCCCAGGACGTTAGAGGTGGGCGACCTTGTCCTGAGGCGGGTGCTCTCCAAGGAGGGGCTGCACAAGCTCTCTCCCATGTGGGAGGGCCCGTTTAGGATTGCCCATGTCTCCAGGCCTAGCGCCGCGCGCCTGGAGACACAGGACAGGGTCCCCATCCAGAACGCCTGGCACATCCAGCACCTCCGGAAGTTCTACCCCTGAAGAAAGGCTCCGGCCTGTGAAGGTCTCCGCTCGTGACACTCTCACGTAATAATGAGTCGGGCTGTACATGCCCTGGGGTGTCCTGAGAGTCGCCCTGGGCCTCATGGGGGCTCCCTCCCATGTCTTAGTGGCAGCACTTAGCTCCGCGCTGGTGAGAATACTAGTTTAGGTGCCGGACGCGATTGTTCATTTGCTTTCCGAAGTTGCTTGCAGTTTTTTAGTAACCTTTCAATGGATTTGGTATTTTCTAACTCTGGCCCCTCGAGTTGTTTTCTTCCTGAGCTGTTTTCTACCTGAGGGCGTGAAGGAGGCGGCAATGGCCCGTCACTTCCTCTCGCGCACCTCGCGCGTGGGGCTAGGCAGGTGTGCGCGCCTCAGGCCTGTCCTTGCACGCAGGCACCATGCCGAGCCTTGGTGTTTCAGCCTCATCCTCGCGAGGAGCCCTCGATCAAGCTCACGGGCACCAGCACCCCTCATGTCTGTGCCTCCCGGGCAGCGCGACGCGGTGCGTCAAGTCCGAGCTAATCTATGGTAGGGGGATCACATAAGAAGGAGTGAGCTGCTCGACAGTCTTTTCTTTTCTTTTGAGAGCAGCCCTGGAGCGGCTCTGTGGCAGCTCTAGAGACCCCACGGCTCCCCGGGAAGGGGGCCCTGTCATGTACCTGAGGCCAAGTCCTCGCGAGGCGGAAAACTGCTACGCACATACCAAGCTAAGTTATCCTACCCTTGCCTATCCAGAGCACAAACATTACAACACAACATTAAGATAGTAGGCACAACATAAAGGGCATAACTGCCATAGTTCATTACACACCCCAGCGGGGTACACCATCTTTTTTTGAAATACAGGAGAAAGGGAAGGCTAAACAAAGAAGGCTCGAAGGCGTACGAACCCGGCACTAGCACCGCATCCTCAAGCAGCGCCTCAAGGTGCCGGTCTTGAGTCAAAGTTCGCCGGACCCCAGCCTCACGCCGGGCTCCTCTCCAACTTCACTAGGGCGCCGCGACGGGACGAACCACCGGCGTCCTCGACACGAGCACAACGACGCGGAGGCCGGTCGTAGCCACCACTGCTCATGCTCTCATCCGAGGAAGAGCTGCCATCACGGGAGGAGGAGCACGCACCGCCAAGACCAAGCTCGCCATCGCCACCTTCGTCGTCGCTGCCATCCTCCGGGCAGCACCCCATGCGGTGGCCATCCTCCCTGAATACCCTCATGTAGAGGGTCGCCAGGCCGTCGTACTTGAAGTGAAGAGTGCACCTTCCGCCCAGGCCTCGCATGCGGGCAAACGTCTGCCAACCGTGGGTCAGGACCACGCTGCCGGAAGCAGCGACCTCGGCCCCGAGCCCCCGACCCATGAAGCTCTCCTGCAGCACCCGTCATCCTGCAGCCTGAGGCCATCGAGCCCCGAAGAAGGAAGCTCACTGGAGAAGAAGCGCGGAAGTTTGAGCGAGGTGCCGGCCAGGCTCTCCGACCAAAACACGAACTCAGGGAGCACATCCAGCGAGGAGAAGCGCGGCCGAGATGGGCGCACGATCACGGCGCGCCTTCCTTCATCATGAGGGCTGCTCCGAAGTTGGTGGCCCCTGCTGGGGGAAGAGGTGCCATCGTGGGCGCCAAGAGCAACACCGTCTCTGGAGGGTGCGCGCCCATGCCCCCGAGAAGCCTCCGTAGGAGCCGCGGGGTGCTTGCGGGGACGGCCGCGGCCCCTCTTGGGAGGTGGAGAGGCTGGCCCCTCCTTAGAAGCTTTCCCCTTCTCGGCCGCTGAAAACCTCCTCGGCGATGCCATGGGAGCAAGATGGAGAAGAGAAGAAGCAGTCGGAAGCAAGATGAAGGAGATATGGGCAGGGGCTCTGCCCGCTCGCACATTTATAGCCAGGAGAAGGTAAATTGTCGGCCTCCCACGCCCTCCAGTAGTGATGATTCTCTCTGCATGCAGCATGCAGTTGTCAAGTCGAGCAGTTGCCGAGGCAGCGTGGGGAAGCGGAGATGCCCACGTCCCATCAATCGCCATGTGTCATCAAGGCCGCAGGCGGTTAGGGCCCGCGGCGCTCCGCACTTGCCCTTTCGCTTCGCCTGGAAGCCAAGTCCGAGCGCGCCTTGGGCCCGGGGGCTACTGTCGGCGTTCTGGATATGGGGTATCCAGCCCTGCCTACCTGCGGCCCACCACGTGGCTCCATCGATGGCCTGGTACAGCCTAGCTTCAACATCAACAACTCAAGACCCTCGCGAGGGACCAAGCCTTGCAAGGCGGACGATGCCAAGACCCCTGAGGGGTTCGGCCTTACCAGGCTGGCTCCCGAGGGGCAGAGATTTCTATGCAAGGTTTACCTCACGAGGCTCAGCTGACATGAGCCATGACGACCAAGGCCAGGTGGGCGCCAGGCGGTCGCAGAGCGCAGGTTTCCTCTTCGGTGCAAAGGAGGCAAGCCACAGGTGTGAAGTTTCGAGGAATCAGCCAAAGGTTTCCATTCTGGTCCAACGGGACCAAGACCGCCAAGACGGCAGGATAAAGGTCATCGACGAGCCCACCGCAGCGTCACGACCAGAGGCTTTTCACAGGCGAAGACTACTTTTGTCAGTATAAGTTGTACTACTTGTCCCCTTTCAAATCCGGCCGTTGTGGGATCCCTTCCCACCAACATTTGGGAAGAGGACCAAGGCCACTATAAATAGGACTAGCCACCACCATAGAATGGGGAAGACAAGTCGAACTAGCAGACACCAACCAGCTCAAGAACACCTCACCTCCGGAGGCCAGTTCATCCTCAACCCTCCGAGGCAATCCACCAAAACACTGGAGTAGGGTATTACACCGCAAGGTGGCCCGAACTAGGATAAACTGCTGTTTCTCTTTGTCTCTTTGAGCTTGCCGTGCTAGGCTTAGGAGGATCGTGAGTAGGCAGGCTAGTTAGGTTGAGATCTCCGCACGCACCCCAGAGTTGGAACCTCTCAAGGGTTTGCGGATCCCTTAATCTAACATTTCCATCTACAAAATTTGTTATCATTGTGCAATTTGATCATCTAATTATACATGTATGACAGATAAATTGGGTGGTGTGCAATGGCACAATCTGATAAGGGGATGCCTCAAGTTGGCATGTTATTTAAAAGTTCAGAGGAGGCTTGGCTATTTTGAAGAACCATTTGTAATCTGATTTTCACATTGTTAGATTTTTGAAACATTTTGCAAGGATAGTGGAGGTAAAAAGAAACAAAGAGCTGGAATCTGAATTTGAAGCAAGAACAAACATACCAAGAAGCAAGATGAGCACGCCTATGTTGGTACAAGTAAGCAAAGTTTACACTCCAATTGTTTTTGAAGCTTTCCAAAGCGAGTATGAAAGATCCATGGCTGCATGAAGTAGATTAATGGATGAAAACAAGTATGTTGTTATTATTGGTAGTTTGTATGGTGGTTTAACTTTTGAAGATGAGCATATAGTGATAGGTGATCCTTTGTACCAAACAACAATATGTACTTGCAAAACGTTTGAAAGGACAGGAATATTGTGTGGACATGGATTGGGAGTGCTTGATTTGATAAACATAAAAACATTGCCAACACATTATATCTTGAAGAGATGGACTAGGGAAGCACATAAAGGAAGCATATCGGATAGGCAAGAAAGGAATGTGGTAGAGAATCCAAAGCTGGAAGCTCTGCTTCGTTACAAGGGACCATTTCATAAATTTCATGACATGGCATATAAAGTGGCCTACTGTGACGCCCGGATAGTTAAGCTACAGTAATTCCCTGCTAATGATGCCATGTCACCATGATTACCGTTAATTAAACCCGCGTTGACGCAAACGGAATTCAAATTCAAATTTAAACTAAAGCCACATCAACAAAGTTTTAAAACATTAAAACAAAAATGTTCGGACTGTGCCAAATATTACATAGGTAATTATAGTGAAGGAAGCACATGTTTAGAAAATACTTAAATGCCCTAAATTAAATAAAACATAAAAGGAAAATAAATAAAAGAAAAGAAAACGCAAAAACAGAAAACAAAGCTAAACAAAAAAAGAGAAGCCCCCCGGGCTCTGGCCCAGGAGGCCATCAGCCCCACTGGGCCAACCCACCAGGCCCAGCCGGCCACTCCCCCAACTCCCCCTTATCCACTCACCCCCGAAACCCTAGGGCATCGAAGCCCACTCTCCCCACTCCTCCCTCTCCCCGCCCCATTTCTGGATCGGGGGAGCGACCCCCCCGGACCGCGCCATCGCCTGCCGCCTCCAACTGGCGCGCCGCGCCTGAGGACTGCCGCCTCCGCGTCACAGCATCGTCATCCCCTCGCGTGCCTCGGCATCCTCCTCGCCCCGTGTCGAGGTCGCCGTTCCTGCGCCGCGTCCTCGACCCCGTCGCCTTGACCACGCCTCCCTCGCCGGACTGCCTTCCCGTCATCCTCTACGTCGCCGATTCGTCCCCGTCGTCGCTCGCGTCGTCCCCGTCCTCCTCCCCGAGCCCCGCTGCCATGTCCCTGCATCGTACGGTGAGGCCCTCGGCCTCCCCTCTTCCTCACGCACCGTGGTCGACCACCCACGGTTTCCTCTCCTCCTTCCCCGTCCCCATGTGCACACCGCGCCCTTGCCGCCGTTAGCCACGACCACGTGTCGCGGCCACCCCATACCCACCGTGCGCAGCCACCACGCCCGTCTGCGCTCACCACGGCCGCGTCGGCCACGCGCTGCATCACCCCAGCCACGCTCACCGCGGTCCCGCCTCCACCGCGCCCGCTTGTCGCCTTCCTTGCCCGGCCCTGCGGGCGCACGACCCCTGCCTTCCCTGCCATGAGGCTGCCTCCTCCCGCACCTCCTAGGCTGCTCGCGCACCCGCGCCCGACTCCGCCTGACCTCGCCGGCGGCGACCCGCATCCGCCCCATGGCCACCCCTGCCGGCCACCGCGCCACCGCCCTGGCCGGCGCCCCACTGCAGCCCCGGTTGGCCTCGCTGAGCCTATGGTCGGTCCCTTTGTCGATCTGGGCGAGCGCCGTATCGGGCTGGCACCCAGCGCCCGTCGCCCGCACCCGTTTGGCCCCTAGGCCAATGACATGGGGGCCCCACGCCCCTGAGAACGATTAAAAAAAGAGGTAGTTAAAAATAAATAAATAAATAATAAGTAAATAAAGATGTTAATTAATTAACTAAATTAATTAACTTAATTAGTCATGTTTAATTAAACTAATTAAACATTAGATACCTAATTAACTAATTAAACTGATTAATAGGTTAATTAGGTTATTGTACCTATGACATGTGGGACCAACATGTCAGCGACCCAGTCAACTCCTCTGTTGACTGCTGACATCATGCTGACATCATGATGATGTCGGCAAACACTATTCTGGATAATGTTGAATTAAATTAATTAAATAAATTCTAAAAATGATTTAAAACTTTAGAAAATCATATAAAATAAATCGTAGCTCGGATGAAAAAACTTTGTATATGAAAGTTGCTCAGAACGACGAGACAAATCTGAATATGTAGCCCGTTCGTCTGCCACACATCCCTAGCAAAGTGAACATGCAACTTTCCCCCTCCAGTTCACCTGTCCGAAAACGCGAAACACTGGGGATACTTTCCCGGATGTTTCCCCCCTTTGCCGGTATTACGTATCCCTGCGTTAGATCACCTCTAGCACCACATATTGCCATGTTACGCTTAGTGATGCTTCGACTGCTCTGTTATTTATTGTGTTCCCCTTCGTTACTTCTTTCGGTAGACCCCGAGGCTGCTGGTGACCCCCAGTTCGACTACGGTGTTGACGACCCTTCCTTCTTGCCAAAGCAACCAGGCAAGCCCCCCTTGATCACCAGATGTCGCCTATTCTTCTCTCTACTACTTGCATTAGAGTAGTGTAGCATGTTACTGTTCGGTTACTCCTATTCTGTTGCATAGCCTGTCATTGTTGCTACAGTCGTTGATACCTTACCCGCAATCCTAAATGCTTAGTATAGGATGCTAGTTTATTATCAGTGGCCCTACATTCTTGTCAGTCTGCCTTGCTATACTATCGGGCCGTGATCACTCGGGAGGTGATCACGGGTATATACTATACATACATACATACTATACAGATGGTGACTAAAGTCGGGTCAGCTCGTTGAGTACCCTCAAGTGATTCTGATGTGGGGGCTGGAAGGACAGGTGGCTCCATCCCGGTAGAGGTGGGCCTGGGTACCCGACGGCCCCTGACTGTTACTTTGAGGCGGAGCGACAGGGCAGGTTGAGACCACCTAGGAGAGAGGTGGGCCTGGCCCTGGTCGGCGTCCGCGGTTATTTCTTAATAACACGCTTAACGAGATCTTGGTATTTGATCTGAGTCTGGCCACTGGCCTATACGCACTAACCAACTACGCGGGAAAGATATGGGCACACGACGTCGTGGTATCAGCCGAAGCCTTCGTGACGTCAGCGACGGAGCGGCATGCGCCGGGTTGGACTGCGTAACGCAACTTCCTTTGTAATGGAGGTTGCTAGGTCTGCTCATTGGCCGCCCTCGCAACGTGCAGGTGTGTAATGGGCGATGTGCCCAGACCCCTGCGCGCATAGGATTTAGACCGGCGTGCTGACCTCTCTGTTGTCCCTAGGTGGGGCTGCGACGTGTTGATCTTCAGAGGCTGGGCATGACCCAGGAAAGTGTGTCTGGCCAAATGGGATTGAGCGTGTTGGGTTATGTGGTGCACCCCTGCAGGGAAGTTTATCTATTCGAATAGCCGTGTCCCTCGGTAAAAGGACGACTTGGAGTTGTACCTTGACCTTATGACAACTAGAACCGGATACTTAATAAAACACACGCAGACAAGTTCCACAGACAACCCTGTGATCGCTTTTCCACAGGGCGACGAGGGGAGGATCGCCGGGTAGTATTATGCTATGCGATGCTACTTGGAGGACTTCAATCTACTCTCTTCTACATGCTGCAAGACAGAGGCTGCCAGAAGCGTAGTCTTCGATAGGACTAGCTATCCCCCTCTTTATTTTGGCATTCTGCAGTTCAGCCCACCGATATTGCCTCTTTACACATATACCCATGCATATGTAGTGTAGATCCTTGCTTGCGAGTACTTTGGATGAGTACTCACGGTTGCTTTGCTCCCTCTTTTCCCCCGTTTTCCTCTTCTTCTCGGATGCCACAACCAGACGTTGGAGCCCAGGAGCCAGACGCCACCGTCGACGATGATTACTACACTGGAGGTGCCTACTACTACGTGCAGGCTGCTGACAACGACCAAGAGTAGTTAGGAGGATCCCAGGCAGGAGGCCTGCGCCTCTTTCGATCTGTATCCCAGTTTGTGCTAGCCATCTTATGGAAACTTGTTTAACTTATGTCTGTACTCAGATATTGTTTCTTCCGCTGACTCGTTTGTGTCGAGCACTTGTATTCGAGCCCTCAAGGCCCCTGGCTTGTAATATGATGCTTGTATGACTTATTTATGTTTTTAGAGTTGTGTTATGACATCTTCCCGTGAGTCCCTGATCTTGATCGTACACGTATGTGTGCATGATTAGTGTATGGTTGAATCGGGGGCATCAGAAGTTGGTATCAGAGTCGACTGCCTATAGGGATCCCCTTTCCAACTCCTTAGCCGAAGTTGAGTCTAGTCGATGAACACTATTTTACTAACATGGCTGTGTGGCCCATGGGCCCACATCGCCATTGGGTGGTATTAGGATCTTTTATTCCTCGACCTATACTCTGGGACTCTGATCTCTCTTCTATTCGGGTTAAATGATTTTGCCAAAAACAAAACTAGCTTTAGGTTCTCGAAAATACTTTCTCCCGGAGAGCCCCTCAATTCAGATCGCCTGCTGCACTAATAGATGTCGAAGTTACTCTACAATGTTCTCTCAAGTCTTTGTGCCATCGCATTTGCGATTTCCTTCCACCATCAACCCCTATGAAAACTGCATACACTTGCCATTCATACTATCATTCCCCAGTTGGTCTTGTTATTACAAGATACATCGAAATACTCGTCGTTGTTTCGTTAATCCTTTGAGCTTACTGCCTTGCTGTTCTTTGTCACCTGAATACCCCTACGGATAATTCTCGCACTTATCGAGTATTCGCTCATCCTCCAGTTGTTCATGTGTTTCACAATGGTCTTCGAAATACTATTCGATCCTCCAAAAATCCTTAGTAGCTTATCGCTCTGCAATACTTGTCTGCTTGCATGATGGATGCTTTCCATATGTCTGGCAATATTCATTAGTATCCTTAGGCACCGTCATTTTGATCCTATTGATTCAACATGAGTGCGAATGCACGTAATCATCAGTTGATCCTTCTAGATTATCTTCGCGGCTCAGACGACATTTTAAACATGAGCTGGTTCTCAACCAATCTAATTGCCGTTGATTGTACCCCTAAGCTTATTCAACTTATCCATCCCTAATCAGAACATTGCTTCTGATCCCTTGATTTGAAAATCATAATTCCTTTGCATTTGAGCTCTGGGTTAGTCAGTTGTTTTCCTCTGGTTGTGTGTTGATGCTCACACCAGCCCCGTTGTGGACCGCCGTACCCATTGCCGATTTATTATCTGACAGTGTCCTTCACAACCAAAATTCTTATGAGTTCTTTACCCGATACATAATGCCTTTGGTAAATTGTATCCTCTACTTTTGTCAACCATGCTCTACTTTTGAGCTTGTGTTATTTAATCCTGAAGTTCATGGTATATGTTCTAAGAAGCTCCGATGGGTTGAACATATGCATTCCCCTAATCCGTGAGAACTCGAAAGTTTTCACAAGTCATACTCTTCCGGCGTTCTACCATATAAAATTCCAACACTACAGTTATATCAAAGCGAGAGGTGAATGAAATGATATGCATTAAAGGAGTGGGAGTCGACCTTGAACTTTGTGTTCATGCCCATGAAAATGATGTAGACCATCTCGGAAGCTTCTTGCAAAATGATTATCCAACAATATGATTCTTTCGGTATTCTTGAAATTGATTCCTTACAGTTATGGTTCCGACCATGTTGTCCTGATCTGATATATCTGATGGGAATTCATTCTAGTACCTCGTCTATTTTTGGCAAGGTTGAAGTATCTACTGTCATAGGTCAATGACGCGGTTCTACTTCTATCATGTTCTACCTTCGAGTATTACTCCCTGGTATCTCGAAGATGTCTTGCCATTGCACCACATCTTACTAACTTTGTTGAAGTAATGTCTTTCCTTGTCGTAATCACTCTACGGGTTCTGGGTTGTTGTCAACCGAGGACACCGTCTAGTGAAATTTTGTGCTACAAATCAAATACCCCTAGTGTTTTTACTAGGAAATTCTGAACTCAATCTGGTCATTCCTAGACTATCGACTGCATCCTGGTCTTGCTACCTTTGACTGTGCTACCTCGTCCTTCTCTGGTGCACGAATTCTTCAGTGTGTGAGACGACTTGCGTCGAGCTTTCAACATCATGTTGCTTGTCTTGAAAGGCAACTTTGCTTCCGAGCTTGCATCTTATATATTGATCCTATAACTTGCCACTTCATCATTCCCTTGCTTGTTGCTGTTGTTGTTTGATTGCATCCTCTTGAAACCTCCCGACAAATGTGTCGGATCACCTTCAAAACTTTGGCTTTTTCCGAGATGCCAACTTTGTTCATGATGAGAAATACCCTCCTTGCCCTCGATGATTTTTATTATCATCAACAACACCCTTGACTTCCTTTCATCGCAAAATTGTCCACATTATGAATACAACTTGCTATCCAGCATTTGTTCTTCTTTACCTTGGAGTATTACCATCTTTTATGTCAAAAATGTCGGGAGAATTTCACCACCTCTTAAGAATTCTTGATATAGGTGATACTTCTCACCATCACCATTCTTTCTTGGTCCTCGTGTTGATTCCAACCGGGGTACCAACAAGTGAACGGTGCGGTTTGGATTCTACCCTTCTAGCAACCCTATTACTTTGATGTTAATGATCGGTCGTTCATTCTTAGACTGTTGATTATTGAATCAGCATTCTGACATTGGTCGTGCAACCCAACCATATTTCGGGCGCACCTTTCAACCAATGTTTAATTGTGTATGTTTTCCTCGAGCATACTTCATTATATCATTTGATCTGACAAATGTTATCTCCTTATCCACATAATTGTGGAGATCCATCTTTTTGGATACCTCGTTGGATTATCGCCAAGTCCATCTGCCACCTCCTCATCCTCTCCTTGGTTTAATGATGAACTCTTACTTCGAAACTCGCTTCCATAGTTCATTCCCGAGGATCTTCGATGTCATCTCGTCAATTTGTGTCGCACCTTTTCTCCTTGGGCATCCTGAGTTTGAGGTATCCTGACACCAATCAGATATGAATCTCGGCCAGATATGATGATTGGAACATATATCCAAGAGTTATAACATTGGTCTTTATATGACCCGGTAAGATGATGTCATGCCTAACACAACTGGCCGGAGGACATATTGTTATAGTTTCCTTTTCAGCAAGGCTATCCATTCTTCCATGAGTAAACTATAAGACTTAGTCTACAAGTTGTTCCTGATGAATCCTTCGTGTATCCGAAGTCTGACCTTTGCTTGAAAACCATGTCAATGCTATCTCGAAGCATGTATGTGGTACTCCTATCTTCAATAAGAACACTTGAAGCACAATGCTAAATTTTCTTAATCAAATTATCCAAACATTGTTGTATGGGTAATGCCATGAAAATTCTCTCCCATTACTAAATGGTTTTCTACGTTATATCCTATCATGGATATCATGCTATGCTTGTCCTTGGGAAGGATATACCCCTGAATTATGTGTTTAAACACATTTTTCTGTCCGTTATTCTGATTAAATCTGATAAACACTTTTCCCTTTCCATTGGTTTGTTTAAACCCTTTCCATGATCTATATGATATAAGCAGTAATAGTTCCCTGCTTGTTCAAACACCTCGGTGTGCAACTCTGTCAGTAAGACCCTGTTACTATTGTGGATGACATTCCGGTAACCATCGATGGAAGAGAACTTTGCCTATTGGTCCGCCTTGTTTCAACGAGCAGGAAAAAGGTTCTCTTCATCCCTCGCCCTTGGTACCGACGTTGTTACTAACATATAACTGTCAGGCTAACCTCTGACATGCCTTGCTCACATGATCGTGCAAGACGTCATCGCCCTTCCTACTTTTAACCCACATGGTGGGCCCATAACCCACAGTTCCACAGGATCGAAACCTGACTCTCTTGTACACCCTATTTCCAAAGATATTCCTCACGCTTGGCTTGTATGTAATTCACGAGCCACCTTTCATGTGATCCTCAGTTCTAGTATTAAACACAATACTTAATTCCGTTGCTCCGAACCCCTTTCACACTCTGTTTCAGGCAACGAACGATTGCCTGCTAGCTCGAAACTTCCCATAATGCCTCCTTACTTTGCTCTCAATATTTTCAGAGGTTTCAGTTCGAGAGTTACTTTCCGCCTCCTTCCCCGTTGTTGTCTACCAGATAGTCTACCTTGTAGAGGTCTGTCCTCTCGAAATACCCATCCTTTATTCTTTCGTAAGTACGATGGAGTTCCCGAAGACAGAATGCCGACTTCATCATGATGACCGAAGCATAGGAATAAAGACATCAATGTAATGGATCGACCTCTTCGAGAAGAGCAACCAAGACCGACAAGATTCGTTAGAATTTCGTAAACAGATCTTCCCCCGTTTTCCACCTCTTAAATCTCGGGACGAGATTTCTTGTAGTGGAGGAGAATTGTGACGCCCGGATAGTTAAGCTATAGTAATTCCCTGCTAATGATGCCACGTTACCACGATTACCATTAATTAAACCCGCGTTGACTCAAACGGAATTCAAATTCAAATTTAAAATAAAGCCAAATCAACAAAGAGTTAAAACATTAAAACAAAAATGTTCGGACTGTGCCAAATATTACATAGGTAATTATAGTGACGGAAGCACATGTTTAGAAAATACTTAAATGCCCTAAATTAAATAAAACAGAAAAGGAAAATAAATAAAAGAAAAGAAAACACAAAAACAGAAAACAAAGCTAAACCAAAAAAGAGAAGCCCCCCGGGCTTAGGCCCACCAGGCCATCAGCCCCACTGGGCCAACCCACCAGGCCCAGACGGTCATTCCCCCAACTCCCCCTTATCCACTCACCCCCGAAACCCTAGGGCATCGAACCCCACTCTCCCCACTCCTCCCTCTCCCCGCCCCATTTCTGGATCGGGGGAGCGATCCACCCGGATCGCGCCGTGGCCTGCCGCCTCCAATCGGCGCACCGCGCCTGAGGACTGCCGCCTCCGCGTCGCAGCATCGTCATCGCCCCACGTGCCTCGGCATCCTCCTCGCCCCGTGTCGAGGTTGCCATTCCTGCGCCGTGTCCTCGACCCCGTCGCCTCGACCACGCCTCCCTCGCCGAACTGCCTTCCCGTCGTCCTCTACGTCGCCGATTCATCCCCGTCATCGCTCGCGTCGTCCCCGTCCTCCTCCCCGAGCCCCGCTACCATGTCCCTGCATCGTATGGAGAGGCCCTCAGCCTCCCCTCTTCCTCACACACCGCGGTCGACCACCCCTGGTTCCCTCTCCTCCTTCCCCATCCCCATGTGCACACCGCGCCCTTGCACCGCGTTAGCCACGACCACGTGCCGCGGCCACCCCGTACCCACCGTGCGTAGCCACCGCGCCCGTCCGCGATCACCACGGCCGCGTCGGCCATGCGCTGCATTGCCCCGGCCGCTCTCACCGCGGTCCCGCCTCCATCGCGCCCGCTTGTCGCCGTCCTTGCCCGGCCCCGCAGGCGCACGACCCCAGCCTTCCCCACCACGAGTCTGCCTCCTTCCGCGCCTCCTAGGCTGCTCGCGCACCCGCGCCCGACTCCTCCTGACCTCGCCGGCGGCGACCCGCATCCGCCCCACGGCCACCGCTGCCGGCCACCGCGCCACCGCCCTGGCCGGCGCCCCACTGCAGCCCCGGTTGGCCTCATTGTGCCTATGGTCGGCCCCTTTGTCGATCTGGGCGAGTGCCATATCGGGCTGGCGCCCAGCGCCCGTCGCCCGCACCCGTTTGGCCCCTAGGCCAATGACATGGGGGCCCCATGCCCCTGAGAACGATTAAAAAAAGCGGTAGTTCAAAATAAATAAATAAATAAATAATAAGTAAATAAAGATGTTAATTAATTAACTAAATTAATTAACTTAATTAATCATGTTTAATTAAACTAATTAAACATTAGATACCTAATTAACTAATTAAACTCATTAATAGGTTAATTAGGTTATTGTACCTATGACATGTGGGACCCACATGTGAGCGACCCAGTCAACACCTCTGTTGACTGCTGACGCCATGCTGACATCATGATGACGTCGGCAAACAGTATTCTGGATAAGGTTGAATTAAACTAATTAAATAAATTCTAAAAATGATTTAAAACTTTAGAAAATCATATAAAATAAACCGTAGCTCGGATGAAAAAACTTTGTATATGAAAGTTGCTCAGAACGACGAGACGAATCTGAATACGTAGCCCGGTCGTCTGCCACACATCCCTAGCATAGTGAACACGCAACTTTCCCCCTCCGGTTCACCTGTCCGAAAACGCGAAACACCGGGGATACTTTCCCGGATGTTTTCCCCTTCGCCGGTATTACCTATCCCTGCGTTAGATCACCTCTAGCACCACATATTGCCATGTTACGCTTAGTGATGCTTTGATTGCTCTGTTATTTATTGTGTTCCCCTCCGTTACTTCTTTCTGGTAGACCCCGAGGCTGCTGGTGACCCCCAGTTCGACTACGGTATTGATGAGCCTTCCTTCTTGCCAAAGCAACCAGGCAAGCCCCCCCTTTATCACCAGATATCGCCTATTCTTCTCTTTACTACTTGCATTAGAGTAGTGTAGCATGTTACTATTCGGTTACTCCTATTCTGTTGCATAGCCTGTCATTGTTGCTATAGTCGTTGATACCTTACCTGCAATCCTAAATGCTTAGTATAGGATGCTAGTTTATTATCAGTGGCCCTACATTCTTGTCAGTCTGCCTTGCTATACTATCGGGCCGTGATCACTCGGGAGGTGATGACGGGTATATACTATACTATACATACATACTATATAGATGGTGACTAAAGTCGGGTCAGCTCGTTGAGTACCCGCAAGTGATTCCGATGTGGGGGCTGGAAGGACAGGTGGCTCCATCCCGGTAGAGTGGGCCTAGGTTCCCGACGGCCCCCGACTGTGAGGCGGAGCGACAGGGCAGGTTGAGACCACCTAGGAGAGAGGTGGGCCTGGCCCTGGTCGGTGTCCGCGGTTACTTCTTAATAACACGCTTAACGAGATCTTGGTATTTGATCTGAGTCTGGCCACTGGCCTATACGCACTAACCAACTACGCGGGAAAGATATGGGCACTCGACGTCGTGGTATCAACCGAAGCCTTCATGACATCAGCAACGGAGCGGCGCGCGCCGGGTTGGATTGCGTAACGCAACTTCCTTTGTAATGGAGGTTGCTAGGTCTGCTCACCGGCCGCCCTTGCAATGTGCAGGTGTGCAATGGGCGATGGGCCCAGACCCCTACGCGCATAGGATTTAGACCGGCGTGCTGACCTCTCTGTTGTGCCTACGTGGGGCTGCGACGTGTTGATCTTCCGAGGCCGGGCATGACCCAAGAAAGTGTGTCCGGTCAAATGGGATCGAGCGTGTTGGGTTATGTGGTGCACCCCTGCAGGGAAGTTTATCTATTCGAATAGCCTTGTCCCTCGGTAAAAGGATGACCCGGAGTTGTACCTTGACCTTATGACAACTAGAACTGGATACTTAATAAAACACACCCAGACAAGTTCCAAAGATAACCCGGTGATCGCTTTTCCACAGGGCGACGAGGGAAGGATCGCCGGGTAGGATTATGCTATGCGATGCTACTTGGAGGGCTTCAATCTACTCTCTTCTACATACTGCAAGACGGAGGCTTCCAGAAGCATAGTCTTTGATAGGACTAGCTATCCCCCTCTTTATTCTGGCATTCTGCAGTTCAGCCCACTGATATTGCCTCTTTACACATATACCCATGCATATGTAGTGTAGATCCTTGCTTGCGAGTACTTTGGATGAGTACTCACGGTTTCTTTGCTCCCTCTTTTCCCCCGTTTTCCTCTTCTTCTCGGATGCCGCAACCAGACATTGGAGCCCAGGAGCCAGACGCCACCGTCGACGACGACTACTACACTGGAGGTGCCTACTACTACGTGTAGGCTGCTGACGACGACCAGGAGTAGTTAGGAGGATCCCAGGCAGGAGGCCTGCGCCTCTTTCGATCTGTATCCCAGTTTGTGCTAGCCATCTTATGGCAACTTGTTTAACTTATGTTTGTACTCAGATATTGTTGCTTCCGCTGACTCGTTTGTGTCGAGCACTTGTATTCGAGCCCTCGAGGCCCCTGGCTTGTAATATGATGCTTGTATGACTTATTTATGTTTTTAGAGTTGTGTTATGATATCTTCCCGTGAGTCCCTGATCTTGATCGTACATGTTTGCGTGCATGATTAATGTACGATTGAATCGGGGGCGTCACACCTACTCTACGGAATGTTGCTTGATATTAGAAAATGCACTTGATTGCGTTGGTCCACAGTTGGAGGAAAAAGTCAATGCATCTACTAGTGACGTGAATGAACCTAGTAAGACCCGGGAAAATGATGACCCAAATATGCAGCAAGGAGATGACTTACTAAGAGCTGCATGACTGAAGAAAAGGAGGTTCAATCCAAAAATTCAAAAAGAAAGAAAAGTTGGCTTGATAAGTTGCACAAGGGCAAGCGCAAGGCAACTAAACCTCCTGCTTCAACCAAAAAAGGAGCAAAGGTATGTTCTAATCTGGACATAACAAAAAGCTGTTTTCATCTATTAATACACCAATTAGTGGAACTTCCAGTGGGAGCAAAAAAGAAAAAGGATAATGTGCAGCCCAAAGTAGATGTGGAGAATGACCAAAATGCATAGGAGCTCTTGGGTGCTACGCCCCCCCCTATATTCAAAAATAATTTAGTAATTCAAAAAAGTTAAAAATTCCCGGAACTTTTTATGGAATCAAACACGACCAAGTATTGCACTCATATAAAAAGATTAAATAGGAATGACTTTTATTGTATCCGGGGTCAAATATTTCCCCAAAAAATGCTAGATACAAGTACTATTCTATATTGTCGTCATAAATTTATTTTTTGCCCTAAAGTCAACGAGAATTATTCCTTGGCCAAACTTTTTATATGAGTACAATACCTAGTCATATTTGGTTCAAAAATATATCCAGTTTTTTTAATTATTAAATTATTTTTTAATATAGGGGGGTGGAGCACCTGAGTGCTCCTAATCCGCTTCCTGGAGAATGATGGCAACGAAAGAAGCCCAAATGCAGAGAATGCAAAGTACATTGCTATTGAGAGCTTTACTCGGCTCCTAACAACTCCCCCTACTTGTGGTGATGATAGTCTTTATGATGGAAATTTCTGCTAATGTCTGGATGTTGGTTACATGGTACTTTGGTGGTTAACTATAGTTTTCCAGAAATATTTGTGGGATAACTAGTCTTTTGTGGCCTAAGTGTACAAGTGAAATGGCCTATTAGGTAATAGACTTGGATGATTGATCATTAGTAGTACTTGTTGGTACAAAATTTGAATCATATGCTTCAGACTTCCAATGTCATGTGCTTGAAAATTGCAGTACTATGCTACAAAATTATTGAATATCAAGTGCTTGCAAATTATCTTGTTCATATTTCCTTCCCTGATTGCTTCAGATTGTGCATGTTAAGTGGTACAGATTGTACAAATGTCTTTGATATGGTATAATTCTACACTAAATGTTAAGTGCATGCAAATTTTAGTGTTGTGCATTCATTTTTTCTTGTCCAATATGGTACAGATTTTATCACTTCAGTTTTTTCAGTCATGGATTGGTACAGATTGTGCATTGAATGTCGGTTTTTCTAGTGCATATTGTCAGATTTTTGAAACATCAGCGAACTAAGTGACAACCAAATGACCAGAAAACTAACAACTTGGTCTTTAGCATTAAATATTTTGTGGGCAAATTTTCAGGCTGGAGAGCGTTAGTGCATCGCTGCTGTCATTTCTCTGTCTCTCTTGAAAACCAGCAAGTCTGGGTGTGTTTTGCTTTCAGTCAATCCTGTGTGTCGGATGAAGAATGAGTGACAGATATAGTAGGCTAAGGCGCTCTGTGCCTTTGCTCTACAAAGGCACTAAATCTTGGTCCGGAGTTTGCACATGTTCCATTTGCACTCACCCCCCTTAATCCCCTTTACATGATTCCGCTAATTTACGCAACGATGCTTTGATTTGAAATAAGCTCAATATAAAAAAGACATGCATCGGCGTTGTGCTTTCATTTTTATTCAGACGATGGGTTACTAATTTTATGGATTTTAAATCTTTAATTTCGTGCTAATATTTGGAGGTTTTCTAGGATGATTTTCAGTAAAATCTTCGCACCCCATCGACCGTTTGAAATTTTCTTTGACAATTAGCTTCATCTCTGTGTTTCAAACGACTTTCGTGTTGCACGTTTTCCATTTCAAAGATCATATACGAGCATATTTATATCTCCTACTAGACCACACAAGCCTGTTCATGTGTGCATGTTATAAACCGATGAATTTTGAAAAATCTTCGCATCAATCGTTTGAAATTTCCTTTGATCACTACCACTAGTTTCATCTCGCCGTTTCACACGACTTTCATGTTGTACGTTTTATGTTTCGACGGTCATAGACAAGTAGATCTACGTCTTCCTATTGGACCACACAAACGTGTTCATGTGTGCATGTTATGAACCGGTGAATTTTGGCAAAATCTTCGCACTGGTCTATCATTTGAATTTTTCATTAACCACTAGCTTCATCTTGTCGTTTCAGACGACTTCCATGTTTTACATTTTCTGTGTCGCCAGTCATAGATGAGTAGATCTAAGTCTTCCTACTGAACCTCACAAACATGTTCATGTATGCATGTTATGAACTAATGGATTTTGACAAAGTCTTCGCATCCGATCGACCATTTGAAATTTTCTTTGACTACTAGCTTCATATCCCGTTTCACATGACTTTCGTGTTGTGTGTTGTTTCCATGGTCGTAGACGAGTAGATCTACATCTCCCTATATTGAATGTACAACATGTTACACATGGTCGCCTTAAAATGATTCGCGCCCGGTTGATCTCATGACCATTGGATGAGCCTCTGAGGGCTGCCACACCTTCTCTTCTTCCATGAGCACCTCATTCCTTCTCTTCTTCCTTCAGCACTCCACTCCAACATGAGGTAAGTTCAACACGTGAAGAAGAGGTGAGCTCAATCATGCACACATAACCAAATAGTAGCACACTGCATATAGGGAGCAAACACTTGCTACCAAACAACTGACTGTGTCTTTTTCTCAGTCGGGATGGGCCTCAGTTGGGCTGGGAGGATACATGGACCAAATGAGTTGCACAACATAATTATTACCCTGTATCCATTTAGCGAGTCCCAACTCAGCCAGGATCCTAGAAAAGGAAAAAATCATGCAGGCTACGCCTCCCTAGATTATTCTAGTGTTTACCCTGCTGGCGACTTGTCAGAGTGAACAAATTTCCTGTCGATTCGCCACAATTTTCCTGGGATTGAGAATATGAGATAGAGTCGAGCGCCTATTTCCTCCTTCTGCATGGCGGATCCAGATCAGGTAGTATTAGCGAAGGAAGTGGATGGGGTAGTTAGAGTAGGGGAACGGAGTAGATGGAGTAGGATCGACACTAGATGGAGGATCATGTAGGAGAGACTCAAGGGGCAGTAGTGATGTGACCCCATGTGTTGTCGCTTCTGATATTATTAAGGCTATTTTGAGATGAATTATACCCTATGCATGTTCCAGCCCTCGGCCATTATCGAGTTTAGAGAAATCTTGTAAAAACTCTCTACTGGCGTGCGAGTTCCTGCGACGCGACGTATATGAGATTACATGCGGAGACTATACAGTTTGTCTATGTTATTCCTTCAAATCGAGGGGTTGTCGTGTTGTTTCTGCTGAGTTTGTGATTTCCTAAACATGCAACTAGTTCTTGCTACGATGGAGGTTTGTGCCTTAAAAGATTGGGCCAAGAATGGACGTATCATTGCCTCGAGGTTCGCCCACATAAAAGTGGTATTCAGAGCAAGGTTGGTCATGGTACAATTTTTTATGGTATTTGATCCAATTATTTGAAAGATGGTGACCTCACAGCATGAGAAATATGTTCAGGGGAAGAGGAGGGCGAACTTCCGGTGGATATGGAGATAAGTGATGATTTGAGTGTTCATCTAATGTCAACCAAGGGAGCCAATAAGAACTTCAGACAAAGGTGGAGGGGTTTCTACAATTATTGCAGGCGCTGAGGACAAGTTGAATGAGCGTTTGAGTGCTAGTGCCCAACAATGCACTGATATTCTACAAATGGTGATCGATAACCTTAACCAGCTCACTGCAACAGTTCAGCGCCTTCAGGTGGGAGATCTGGCACCCTGACACTCCCACTCACCACAACACCATCGTGACCACCACAATGACGAGGATGGTGATTTTTCTGAGTACTCTGATGCTCGTGGAGGCTTACTTCATCGACCATGACATGGGGTTGAGGATCACCACCATGCTAGGCGGCGACGCGACCATGGCGGCAATGCTTCTCAGGAGGATGATGGTTTGGGTTGAATCAAGATAACAATACCTAAATTATTGGGATGTTGTTTGGACTCGAAGAAATCTTTGGAGTGGGAGATGCGCGTAAATCAGATTTTTGATGGTCACAACTACTCTGAAGAGAAGAAGGTTCGTGTTGTATCAATGAAATTTACAGAGTACGTTCTTGTATGGTGGGTGCTAGGGCATATTTCTGTCTTAGTCGTTTTGGTGATTGATGACAGTACCTTTGCGAACTAATCATGTGCATTGAGCATTTCAGATATCCTATCATACGGCACAAGACGATTGAGGCCCCTCTGAGCTTATTCTGAAGACGATTTATTTTCCTTCTTTTCATTTTCGGCGGACTTGAGTGCTAGGATAAACCGTATTATCAAGAGCGGGTCTAGTTTGGAAAGGTTTTGATGTAGGGTGGATACCCCTAAGGCCGATATTTCACGATTTGGAAGAGGTCCTAGGAAGAACATGAAGAACATGAGGGGAAAACACTCAAATCAACGAGAACAATCACACATGTACTAGATCCATGAACATGAAGAGTGATACAAGATCCAAACGCAACAAAGGAAGATAGAAGAGGCGGTAGTTCTTCTCCGTGAGGAGGTCTTGGTGGTCTTCCCGTGAGGGGTCTTGAATCCAATCGATGGATCTTCTCCGTAGAGGCCGCAGACTCTCGATGGAGTAGAACCGAATGGATGGGCAAAGCTCTATCTCTAAAATGAGCTAATCCTTTGCTAACCCTAAAAGTAGGTAGAAGAAGAGTATTTATAGTCTAGGGGGAGAAAGGGTACATGTGCCTCGGCCCAAGTCGTTGTGCATAGGCAGGGCCGGAAGTTCCTGGTGAGGACGGAAGTTCCGGGCGCCGGAGGTTCTGGGTGAAGGTCCGGGCCGGGTCCGGCCTAACCAGAGAGTTGGCACGATGGGAGCTGGGCTGGCGCCCGGGGGCCGGAAGGTCCGGTACAGGTTCCGGACTAACTAGAGAGCTGGCACACCAGGTCTCATCTGGGTCGTCATTGGCCAGAAGTTCTGGGATCTGGTCGGAAGTTCTAGGCTGAGCAGAGAGTTGGCACTTGTCCCTTCTTCCTCAGCTCTCGGTTCCATGGCTTTTGTGTTGTACCTGATTTCACAGAGTGTTTCTAACTGAGGCAATAGCCATGTCTCACTCGAATGTAAGGGAAGCTCAAGTAGGAGAGATGTCACCTCAGATTGAATAGCACATGCACGAGCTCTTGTCATGGGTCCACTTGGTGCTTGGGTAGTTGGGATAGTATCCATGGGATGACCATGGGATGCTCCGCATCATCTCCCCCCCTTGGGAAAGATTCGACCTCGGATCAAAAAACCCATCACCATGGTAGGGAGAGGATATTTGATGTTTAAGATGTTGCTCATAGAGTATTTGTCGCGTGGGATGTCGATCTTGTAGGCGTTGTTGTTGTAGCACGAGCACCTTGAAGGGCCCATCGGCTCGAGGTAGAAGCTTGGATTTGCGTTCGTTGGGGAAGCGGTCCTTGCGAAGGTGTAGCCAAACAAGATCTCCAATGTGGAATACCATGGGTTGTTTGTTGATGTTGAGCTTGGTCGCGAGGCGTTGTAGTTGGCGCTCGATGGTGTGCCTTGTATCTTCATGCACCTTCTTGAGATAGCTCGCTCTAGCGCTTGCGTCCATGTTGAAGCACTCTTGTAGTGGTAGAAGGAGAATGTACAAAGGGGACAACAGATTGAAGCCATAGACAACTTCTAAGGGGGACTTGCCGATAGTTTAGTGTCTTACATGGTTGTAGGCGTACTCGGCGATAGGTAAGCATTCTTCCCACTCCTTGATGTTCTTCTTGATCAACATGCGTAGGAGAGTAGATAGCGTCCGGTTCATGACCTCTGTTTGGCCGTCGGTTTGTGGATGGTATGCCGAAGAAAATAGGATCTTGATTTCGAGCTTTGCGCATAATGTATTCCAAAAGTAGCTTAGGAACTTGACATCGCAGTCCGACACGATAGTATTAGGCACTCCATGTAGACGCATGTCACATCCCTAGCTGCTGGTGGTGCTCTAGGCTAGCTTCATGTGTGCATCATGTCTATATTTTTGAAACTTGAATTGAGGAATTTTGAAAAGCCTCAAAAACTTAATTAAAAGCAGGGCAAAGATCCCTAGAAATCTCATTCATTGTTCCAAAATGCTCTTCTTAGATGTTTAATATTTTTGGCAAGGGTTTTGATCCAAACCAAAAATAATGAACATTTTAAAAGGATTTATTTTTGGGACTTTGAATTTAAATCATTAGCTATTTGAATTTGAATTATATTCATATAATTAGAATATAATTTCAAATACCCCTGAAATATTTTATGAGCTTTTGGAAAAGTCCATCTAGCAAAATAAAATATTCAGAGGAGTTTTTGGCATTGTTTGAATTTGTTTAAATTCAAAACAATGGCAAAAGATATTAATAAAATAAAACAGAACAGAAATATAAAAAAAAGAGAGAGAGAACCCACCAGACTTACCTGGTAGCCCACCAGCAGCCCAGCCACTTACCTGGCGCCACCAACCGGCCCAGCCGGCCCAGCCCATCTCCACTCCCTCCCCTGTCGTCTTCCTCCCTGCCAGGAGGACGGGCACGCGCCCGGCGCGCACGGCCACGCGCCCCGGCCACCTCCTGCTTCCCCGGCCACCTCCTGCTTCCCCGGCCCTCCTAGACGACGCCACGGAGACACCCCCGACTCCTCGACCCTCTCTCACTCTCCCGTGTCTCTCCCTCCGTCCCTATCCTCCTCTGCTCCCTCTCTCTCGCCCGGACCGAACGAAGCCGCCGCCACCGACGAGCTCCCTCGCGGCCACCGCCACCCCCTCTCCTCCCCGACGCGCTCCCGAGCTCCGCCGGTCCTCCCTCATCCTCCTCATCGTCTCACGCGACCAGAAGAGCCCCTGGATGCCGCTAGCCTCGCCGTTCCCCTCCTCGGCCACCGAGGATCGCCGTCGTCAAATTCGTCGCCGTTCGGCCTTCCCCGAGCTCGCCGTCCACCTCTACGGGATCCACGTGAGATCCTCCGTCGTTTCCCCCTCTCCCCTGACTCGTTTTCTTCCTCTAACACCGACAACCGTCGGAGCCGAGAGCTCTTCGCCGCCGGCCATGTCGCCGCCGTAGCCACGGTTGCCTAGAGCTGCAACCGAGCACGCAGCCGTCCTCAGTGCACCCCCAGGAGGCCATAGCACCCATCCGCACCCTCTGCTGTGCTCCCTAACGCCGACTCCGAGCTCACCCGAACTCCGGCCGCCGCAAAAGCTGCCGCCGTCGTCGATTTAGCCCACTCCTCGCGAGTTGTTGCCTCCGTTGGATGCGCAAGACTCCTAGCTTTCCGTAGCCGCAAACCGCGTCCAAAACCACCGCCCGAAGCTCAAATCCGAGCCGCGCCACCGTCTCGGGCCTCGCCGGCGTCGAGTAGCCGGCGGGATTGACCCCGCTGACTCAGTTGACCACGGGTGGGCCCAGTTTGACCCCTTGGGTCAATGACAGGTGGGGCCCAGCCCTGCCAGTTAATTAGGATTAGTACTAATTAAATTTAGTTAAACTAATTACACTGACATATGGGTCCCACAGGTCAGATTTGACCTGGACAACGCCCGTTGACTTGCTGACGTCACCGTGAAGTCATGCTGACGCAAAAATAGGTTATCTGGATTTAACTTAATTCAGGAAATTCCAGAAAATTGTATAAACTTCTAAAAATCATAGAAATTCAACCGTAACTCCAAATTAAATAATTTATATATGAAAAATTATCAGAAAAATTCAAGGAATCCATCTGTACCATTTTCATGCATGTTAGAACAACTTATAGCTGCTGTTTAGCACAAATCAATAAATGGCATTTGAATAATCACATATGGAGTTTGAATTTGAATTTTGTATTCAAACCAACTTCATTTAATCTGTTGCTAGTTGCATGAGCCCAAAACACATTCATATTGCCATGTCATGAGCATGCATAATATTGTGCATTGCATTGATCGTGTTTCTTCTGTGTTTGCCGGTGTTGTTCCCCCTTGATAGACGTTGTATCGATGATGTGATCGTTGACACTGACGAAGACTCAATGTTATCTTCAGAAGTGCCAGGCAAGCAAAACCCCCTTGTTCATTCCGATACAATCCTACTCTCTCGCCCTGCTCTCTTTTATTGCATTAGGACAACAACGATTCAACTGTTACTTGCTGCGGTAGCTGAACCCCTTTATCCTCTGCATGACCTGTCATTGCCACAGTAAATAGATGAAACCCACTAGCATGAGTAGGAGTTGTTTGAGCCCTGATGTGCCTACTCATTCATGCTTGTTTGTCAGGCCTGCTACTGCTTAGAGTTGAGTCGGGTCTGATTCATCGGGGATGAATTGGAATGTGGTGAACATGTCCTACTGTTGAGAGCTAAGTGTGTGAACACGATTTGGTAAAGGTAGCGGTGAGAGGCCATGTAGGAGTACATGGTGGGTTGTCTCATTGCAGCCGTCCTCAGGAACTGAGTTCTGTGTTTGTGATCCATGAACAGCTACTACCACACATTGGGATCCTTAATTGACTCTCTCGACTTATTAATCAACATGATCTCTGTCCAGGAGTTGCAACTAGTTTCTGGTGTTTGTAGGTAGTGTTAGTAGTCTACCAAGTGGCACCCGGTACAGGTGGACTTGGGACAGACTAGGCACAGTGGCACGGTGTACCAAGTGGCACCCGGATGGTGGGCTTGGGAACCCTGCTCACATCGTTTGGGGCCGTGAGCGACACCCCGGCCGGATCTCCTTGCGGATGGAACCCTAATAGGCGATAAACCTGGACTAGAGACTTGTTCGGTTAGTCAGGTCGTGGCCGACTCCCTCGCCCGGCTTCCGCTTGAAGGTTGCCGAGGTACATGATGTGTACAGGGCGGTAAGTGGCGAGAGCGTGTGTGAAGAAGTACACCCCTGCAGGGTTATCATTCTCTATTCGAATAGCCGGATTCCTCGGATATGGAAACTTGGACCCCTTGCATAGTTCATAGACAAGTGAAAGTGGATACTTTAAAATACGCAAGATAAGCGTGAGTGCTATGGATGGCGTTCTCGTAGGGAGACGGGAGCGAATCCATAGTGGTGTATTGATATGGTGAATATGTGGACTCGTGTGCGCCACCTCAAAAGAGTTACTTGTAGTCGTAGTTCAGGATAGCCACCGAGTCAAAGCTGGCTTGCTGCAGTTAAACTCCACCACCCCCTTTGTTGATAATGATGCATATGTAGATAGATCTGATGTAAGTCTTGCTGGGTACATTTGTACTCACGTTTGCCTATTTTATGTTTTTGCAGAGAGACTTCAGTCTCACTAGTAGTTCCACATGGACTTCGACGTTTAGCTTGTTACCTCAGCTACGATCTTGTGCCCTCGGCAGGATCTGGTAGATAGTCAGGCTTCTCAGCCTTTTTCATTTCTAGATGTCTGTACTCAGACATGTTAAGCTTCCGCATGTGCTTTGACTTGTATGCTCTGATTGTTGGGTCATGAGACTCATGTTTGTAATATCTCGCTCCTCGGAGCCTATTGGATAAAATACTTGAGTTGTAGAGTCATGTTGTGATGCCATGTTGTATTTGCACATATCGAGCATATTGTGTGTATGTTATTGAAATGCTTGGTATGTGTGGGATCTGACTATCTAGTTGTTTATCTTTAGTAGCCTCTCTTACCGGGAAATGTCTCCTAGTGTTTCCACTGAGCCATGGTAGCTTGCTACTGCTCCGGAACACTTAGGCTGGCCGGCATGTGTCCTTCTTCGTTCCTGTGTCTGTCCCTTCGGGGAAATGTCACGCGATGAATACCGGAGTCCTGTTAGCCCGCTACAGCCCGGTTCACCGGAGTCCTGCTAGCCCAGTGCTACAGCCTGGATTCACTCGCTGATGACCGACACGTTCGATGCTGGGTCATGGATGCCTGTCCTGTAAGTTTGTGCCACTTTGGGTTTACGACTAGCCATGTCAGCCCGGCTCCTTATCATATGGATGCTAGCGACACTATCATATACGTGTGCCAAAAGGCGCAAACGGCCCCGGGCAAAGGTAAGGCGACACCCGTGGGAATACCGTGCGTAGGGCCGCAAAGTGATATGAGGTGTTACATGCTAGATCGATGTGGCATTGAGTCGGGGTCCTGACAGCGTTGGTATCAGAGCTTGACTGCCTGTAGGTTTACCAAGCCAAACTGGTCAAAGTTGAGTCTAGAAATTCTTTAGTTATATAAGGGAATTGATTGTGGGATGGAACGTAAGGCTCTTTTTACTCCTTATACCTTATGCCCTTCTGATCCGAGTCATCTTATCTTTCCTACGGGGTTAAGGAACTAGGCTTTTCCTCTTTCTATCAGGATCACGTGTTACTAATCCGTAGACTTATAAGATTATTGGACTTAAGCCTCGTTTCAGTTCCTATTACTTCCGTATGTTAATTGTTGATCTCGAAACTTTGATATTGTGCTTCTGAGTGGTTATGCCACCATTTTTGTGAATGTCTCAAATCTTTTCTGAGCATTTACAGCCGTTATGCTGTCCGAGTCATCCCAGGTTTCTAAATAGTCTGATGCATTTGCAAATCCCTTCCTCCTGTTTCCGATGTGCCTTTGGTCAGATTAATCTCACAAATTAGTGAGTTGAGGTATTTTTTTGCCTTGACATATATGTTGGAGCTGGTATTATGACCCTAGGTGTCTGAGGGGATCATCTAGTAATTTAGCCATGATTTGTGTCCCAGTGTGATGGTTCTGGCCATCATTCTCTTAAGCATCCCGTGATGCCACTAGTTAGTAGGCATTTCACTTCTGGGTTCTGAACCCGAGATTCACCCTACTTACTTCATGTTGATAGTTTTGCTCGTTCCTTTAGGTTATTAGTAACCTTTGCATTAGTCCTCGATGTTCGTGGTATTTCCTTCTTCCAAATACTATGAACCGCTTATGGCAGATGTTCCTCGCTGATCGAAAGATCACAATCAGAGTGCTCTCGATGGGTTCTCGATTCTATATTGTGATTCTTCCAGTTCTACCTTTCTGCATGGGTTATCCGGAAGAAATATGTTGAATTCGTTCGACATGCTAGTCCATGCATCCACAACTCAAAAAATCATATGTTCCTTTGAGTTGTCCCTCTTTAGTTGTTTTCTGGCCCTCGTCTATCAATTGATAGTCAGGAGTAATTGTGCATTCGTGTTATCAATGCTTATTACTCTTGTGGTCTGTCAAGCCATTCTATTCCGGAATGACT
Organism: Triticum aestivum; assembly: GCF_018294505.1. Classification (NCBI taxonomy): domain Eukaryota; kingdom Viridiplantae; phylum Streptophyta; class Magnoliopsida; order Poales; family Poaceae; genus Triticum; species Triticum aestivum. The sequence continues at coordinate 356,681,171 of NC_057810.1, read as the reverse complement.
ACGACAAACAAACTCCAGTACCTCATCCATATCTAGGATTGGGTCAAAGCAATTGTGCTCCGCAGATCAAAATGCCAACCCAGCTTTTGATTCTATTCTACCCTGAAGTATTACTGTCTTTTATGTCAGGATTTTCATGAGAATTGCACCGGCTCTTGTGAATTCTTGATGTAGTGATACTTCTCGCCATCATTATTCATCCCTCGGTTCCGTGTTGTCGCAACCGGAATGCCGACAAGTGAATCGTGATGTGTGAATTCAATACTCCTAGCAACCTTGTTGCTTGGTAGTTAATGGACAATAATTTCATTCTTAGCGTGTTGGTTTTTGAATCATCATTCTAAGAATGATCATGCTACCTAGTCCTTATTTCTGGTGCACTCTTTGATCAATGAGTTAGGATTATCCAATCCCTTTCTTATTTCACCATATCGTCTTGCCCTGAAAAGCAAGATTGTTCTCGAGCTTAGTAACATATCGGTGGTTTGTGATTTTTCGAATATCTTCTCGGAAGTATTACCAGGTTGTCACCTGACCGCTATGTTGAGTTCGTGATCAAGATGGTTTACTGTAAACCACCCTTTCTCCAAGAATCCGTGTTGGATACCCCTGAGCTAGTTGGTTAAGCTGAACGACAACTTGGAGAGTTGGAAGATAAAAGCTTACCTAACTTAGCTCGTTTCAAAGGGATATCTTGGTGTTGGTGTGTTTTGAAGAAAGATGATATCTTCATTGGTTGATCCTTGTGGTCAATTGCTGGATCTATTATCTTATCCAATCTTTGATTTGAGTATGAGCTATCGTCAAATCAAATCAGAACCAATGATATTCGTAATATTGTCTTACTCGTGGTTGATCCCTCAAGCATACACCATTATATCTTTTGGGTCTGACCAATGCTATCACCGTGTTCACTTAACTATGGAATTCCTTTTAAAAGGAAACCCAGATGATTTGTTGTTGAGCCCATTGACAACATCCTTATCTCCTCCATGATTTTGTTGAACATTAAGCTAGTGTTGGAAACTTTTGAAAGCATTTTCTTCGTGCTAGCTCATGAAGTACTTGTTTGATGAAAGGAGTGACTTCCTCTTATACACGTGCATTTGGTGAAAGTTGTCGCCGTGAGTTTGAGAAAGGTTTGTTTTGTTTCCTCTGGAATTGTCCCAAGTCAGTCATGCATGTGCGAAGTATGCTATGGTTTGACAGGCTCGCAACCTTCATTCCATATGTGTTCCGTGGCACCCCAAGCCACTGACTGATTTGTTCAGGAAAAGGAGTTAAGTGTTAATCCATGGTAATGCACAAGACTCTGATATCCCCAATGATGGTTCCCTACCAGAACTCGGTAGTGTTTTATTGTAAGACTACCATGTGATCATGTTTGTCTGGGACAACATGTTCATGTTGTAGTAGAACCAACTCATGTTTTGGAGCTTACTATCGTAGTTCATTCCCGAGAATATCGCAACGTCATCTCGTCGAATTGTGTTGCAAACTTTCGTTTTTCTTCCTAGACTCGATGAGTCTGGAATATCCTAACACCAACCAGATCTGAATCTCAGGCAGACTTGATGGTTGGAATGTTTCCCAAGAACTACAATATCGATGCCTCGGAAACCGGTAAAGTGGATGTCGCGGCCAACACACCCAGCCGGAAGACTATTATCGTAGCATCTTGATTGAAGAAGTTGGCCACCTCCCCATAAGGATTTCGTAGGATTTACCTCCGTAACTGTTCCTTATGGATTCTTTTGCTCCTGAAGTCCGACCTTTTACTTGATGTTCTAGATACCAGACCATTTCAAGGAATGGGATACGCTAGTACATCAAGGAGAACATTAGAAGCGGAGTGCTAAATGTCTCTCGGCCGATCGTCCAGATTTTGTCCCCCTGGCTTCGCTAGGGTGAAATCTGAGTTGATGTTATCTTCCTTTGCATCTGCATCATCCATCATTAGCCATCATGGTAGTATGTTGTGTTGCCAGGATCCTTGACACGGATGTTGGTAAAACCTTGATGATTGTGGAAATGCTCAAGTTCTTGAGAGCATGCACAAGCGCTACATGTTATCATCGGCACTAACTGGGATTCCTCTCAGTTTCCTCGGCAATGCTATGACCTTTTCAAACAGTGAATTCACTCTCTATTGTTGGGTTCTTCCCCAGTTACCAGAATCATTCCCAGCATTTGCATTTTGTTCCTAGCTTGCACCGCCAATGTGGCATTCTACCATGGGTCTCTTCCATTTCCGGTAGTAAGCAAATTCATCCATTACGTTGTCTTCAACAAGGTAATCCACATCATCCAAGTCCGAGTATGCCATTCTACCGACCCCCTCCAACGATCGCTCGAGAATTGCCTTAGGCTGGTTTAAAGAATTTCAATGCTCTCTGAGTCAAAGGTAATTATTTTTGCCACTTGAGGTAATAATCTACGAATCACCCTCCTCCAGGATGTTCCGCTGTGGCATCATGGCAACTCAACTCCTCGCTACGTTGACAACCGTTCACCACCCTTTTAAGCGTGGAATTGTTGTCTACCTAGTGAACCTTCGATACCTGTTCCACTCCATTCATTTGGACGAATGTTTCGTGTCTCAGTTCGAGAGAGGTTGCTATGTCTCATTCCATGAGTTAATCCTGAGTTGTTCGATCTTCGAGAAGATCGACCCTTCTAGAGTCTCCTTCTTCTCTCCATGTCATGTTGGCAGGATTTCTCAGAGCAAGACTTCAAGACAATGATGGTGATCGAATCAACGTTCTTTGAAGTGCCACCTGGATCGTGAAGATTATACTAGTTTGCGTTTCCCCTTCATATTACCCTACGCTTGAATCTCGAGACGAGATTCTTGTTTAGTGGGGGTGAGTTGTCACATCCCTAGCTGCTGGTGGTGCTCTAGGCTAGCTTCATGTGTGCATCATGTCTATATTTTTGAAACTTGAATTGAGGAATTTTGAAAAGCCTCAAAAACTTAATTAAAAGCAGGGCAAAGATCCCTAGAAATCTCATTCATTGTTCCAAAATGCTCTTCTTAGATGTTTAATATTTTTGGCAAGGGTTTTGATCCAAACCAAAAATAATGAACATTTTAAAAGGATTTATTTTTGGGACTTTGAATTTAAATCATTAGCTATTTGAATTTGAATTATATTCATATAATTAGAATATAATTTCAAATACCCCTGAAATATTTTATGAGCTTTTGGAAAAGTCCATCTAGCAAAATAAAATATTCAGAGGAGTTTTTGGCATTGTTTGAATTTGTTTAAATTCAAAACAATGGCAAAAGATATTCATAAAATAAAACAGAACAGAAATATAAAAAAGAGAGAGAGAGAACCCACCAGACTTACCTGGTAGCCCACCAGCAGCCCAGCCACTTACCTGGCGCCACCAACCGGCCCAGCCGGCCCAGCCCATCTCCACTCCCTCCCCTGTCGTCTTCCTCCCTGCCAGGAGGACGGGCACGCGCCCGGCGCGCGCGGCCACGCGCCCCGGCCACCTCCTGCTTCCCCGGCCACCTCCTGCTTCCCCGGCCCTCCTAGACGATGCCACGGAGACGCCCCCGACCCTCGATCCTCTCTCACTCTCCCGTGTCTCTCCCTCCGTCCCTATCCTCCTCTGCTCCCTCTCTCTCGCCCGGACCGAACGGAGCCGCCGCCACCGACGAGCTCCCTCGCGGCCACCGCCACCCCCTCTCCTCCCCGACGCGCTCCCGAGCTCCGCCGGTCCTCCCTCGTCCTCCTCGTCGTCTCACGCGACCAGAAGAGCCCCTGGATGCCGCTAGCCTCGCCGTTCCCCTCCTCGGCCACCGAGGATCGCCGTCGTCAAATTCGTCGCCGTTCGGCCTTCCCCGAGCTCGCCGTCCACCTCTACGGGATCCACGTGAGCTCCTCCGTCGTTTCCCCCTCTCCCCTGACTCGTTTTCTTCCTCTAACACCGACAACCGTCGGAGCTGAGAGCTCTTCGCCGCCGGCCATGTCGCCGCCGTAGCCACGGTTGCCTAGAGCTGCAACCGAGCACGCAGCCGTCCTCAGTGCACCCCCAGGAGGCCATAGCACCCATCCACACCCTCTGCTGTGCTCCCTAACACCGACTCCGAGCTCACCTGAACTCCGGCCGCCGCAAAAGCTGCCGCCGTCGTCGATTTAGCCCACTCCGTCGCGAGTTGTTGCCTCCGTTGGATGCGCAAGACTCCTAGCTTTCCGTAGCCGCAAACCGCGTCCAAAACCACCGCCCGAAGCTCAAATCCGAGCCGTGCCACTGTCTCGGGCCTCGCCGGCGTCGAGTCGCCGGCGGGATTGACCCCGCTGACACAGTTGACCACGGGTGGGCCCAGTTTGACCCCTTGGGTCAATGACAGGTGGGGCCCAGCCCTACCAGTTAATTAGGATTAGTACTAATTAAATTTAGTTAAACTAATTACACTGACATATGGGTCCCACAGGTCAGATTTGACCTGGACAACGCCCGTTGACTTGCTGACGTCACCGTGAAGTCATGCTGACGCAAAAATAGGTTTTCTGGATTTAACTTAATTCAGGAAATTCCAGAAAATTGTACAAACTTCTAAAAATCATAGAAATTCAACCGTAACTCCAAATTAGATAATTTATATATGAAAAATTATCAAAAAAATTCAAGGAATCCATCTGTACCATTTTCATGCATGTTAGAACAACTTATAGCTGCTGTTTAGCACAAATCAATAAATGGCATTTGAATAATCACATATGGAGTTTGAATTTGAATTTTGTATTCAAACCAACTTCATTTAATCTGTTGCTAGTTGCATGAGCCCAAAACACATTCATATTGCCATGTCATGAGCATGCATCATATTGTGCATTGCATTGATCGTGTTTCTTCTGTGTTTGCCAGTGTTGTTCCCCCTCGATAGACGTTGTATCGATGATGTGATCGTTGACACTGACGAAGACTCAATGTTATCTTCAGAAGTGCCAGGCAAGCAAAACCCCCTTGTTCATTCCGATACAATCCTACTCTCTCGCCCTGCTCTCTTTTATTGCATTAGGACAACAACGATTCAACTGTTACTTGCTGCGGTAGCTGAACCCCTTTATCCTCTACATGACCTGTCATTGCCACAGTAAATAGATGAAACCCACTAGCATGAGTAGGAGTTGTTTGAGCCCTGATGTGCCTACTCATTCATGCTTGTTTGTCATGCCTGCTACTGCTTAGAGTTGAGTCGGGTCTGATTCATCGGGGATGAATTGGAATGTGGTGAACATGTCCTACTGTTGAGAGCTTAGTGTGTGAACACGATTTGGTAAAGGTAGCGGTGAGAGGCCATGTAGGAGTACATGGTGGGTTGTCTCATTGCAGCCGTCCTCAGGAACTGAGTTCTGTGTTTGTGATCCATGAACAGCTACTACCACACATTGGGATCCTTAATTGACTCTCTCGACTTATTAATCAACATGATCTCTGTCCAGGAGTTGCAACTAGTTTCTGGTGTTTGTAGGTAGTGTTAGTAGTCTACCAAGTGGCACCCGGTACAGGTGGACTTGGGACAGACTAGGCACAGTGGCACGGTGTACCAAGTGGCACCCGGATGGTGGGCTTGGGAACCCTGCTCACATCGTTTGGGGCCGTGAGCGACACCCCGGCCGGATCTCCTTGCGGATGGAACCCGAATAGGCGATAAACTTGGACTAGAGACTTGTTCGGTTAGTCAGGTCGTGGCCGACTCCCTCGCCCGGCTTCCGCTTGAAGGTTGCCGAGGTACATGACGTGTACAGGGCGGTAAGTGGTGAGAGCGTGTGTGAAGAAGTACACCCCTGCAGGGTTATCATTATCTATTCGAATAGCCGGATTCCTCGGATATGGAAACTTGGACCCCTTGCATAGTTCATAGACAAGTGAAAGTGGATACTTTAAAATACGCAAGATAAGCGTGAGTGCTATGGATGGCGTTCTCGTAGGGAGACGGGAGCGAATCCATAGTGGTGTATTGATATGGTGAATATGTGGACTCGTGTGTGCCACCTCAAAAGAGTTACTTGCAGTCGTAGTTCAGGATGGCCACCGAGTCAAAGCTGGCTTGCTGCAGTTAAACTCCACCACCCCCTTTCTTGATAATGATGCATATGTAGATAGATCTGATGTAAGTCTTGCTGGGTACATTTGTACTCACGTTTGCCTATTTTATGTTTTTGCAGAGAGACTTCAGTCTCACTAGTAGTTCCACGTGGACTTCGACGTTTAGCTTGTTACCTCAGCTACGATCTTGTGCCCTCGGCAGGATCTGGTAGATAGTCAGGCTTCTCAGCCTTTTTCATTTCTAGATGTCTGTACTCAGACATGTTAAGCTTCCGCATGTGCTTTGACTTGTATGCTCTGATTGTTGGGTCATGAGACTCATGTTTGTAATATCTCGCTCCTCGGAGCCTATTGGATAAAATACTTGAGTTGTAGAGTCATGTTGTGATGCCATGTTGTATTTGCACATATCGAGCATATTGTGTGTATGTTATTGAAATGCTTGGTATGTGTGGGATCTGACTATCTAGTTGTTTATCTTTAGTAGCCTCTCTTACCGGGAAATGTCTCCTAGTGTTTCCACCGAGCCATGGTAGCTTGCTACTGCTCCGGAACACTTAGGCTGGCCGGCATGTGTCCTTCTTCGTTCCTGTGTCTGTCCCTTCGGGGAAATGTCACGCGATGAATACCGGAGTCCTGTTAGCCCGCTACAGCCTGGTTCACCGGAGTCCTGCTAGCCCAGTGCTATAGCCTGGATTCACTCGCTGATGACCGACACGTTCGATGCTGGGTCATGGATGCCTGTCCCTGTATTGTGCCACTTTGGGTTTACGACTAGTCATGTCAGCCCGGGCTCCTTATCATATGGATGCTAGCGACACTATCATATACGTGTGCCAAAAGGCGCAAACGGCCCCGGGCAAAGGTAAGGCGACACCCGTGGGAATACCGTGCGTAAGGCCACAAAGTGATATGAGGGGTTACATGCTAGATCGATGTGGCATTGAGTTGGGGTCCTGACAACGCAAGATTTCCCTACAAAAGAGATTGTCAACATGTGAAGCATCGTCTATCTTGTTGCATGGAATAAAATGTGCCATCTTAGAGAAACGGTCTACAACAACAAACACAGAATCTTTGCCATTCCGAGTTCTAGGCAAACCAAGCACAAAGTCCATACTAATATCTTCCCATGGGTGATACGAAATAGGAAGTGGCATATGTAGACCATGGGATTGAGCTTTAGGCTTAGCTTTACGACATGTAGAGTATCGGTTGGTGAAGCGTGAGACGTCGCGGAACATCTTGGGCCAAAAGTAGTTATTGGTGAGCATAGCAAATGTCTTGTCACGTCCAAAGTGTTCCATAGGTCCCCCTCCATGAGGTTCTTGCAAAAGTATCAAACAAAGAGAAGACTCAGGGATACATAGTTTGTTAGCTCTCATGAGATAATCCTCTTTGATGTAATAGCGTTCCAAAGACGTATGCGTCAAACATTTGTCACAAGGGATAGCAAAAGTGGGATCATGCACATATAAGTCTTTTATGTGCTCAAAGCCAATGACATTCAATTCAAGTTTAGTGACAAGCTTTCATTTACTAGAAAGAGCATCCGCTACAACATTTTCCTTATCTTTGATGTACTTGATGACATAAGGAAATGACTCTATGAACTCACTCCACTTGGCATGCCGCTTATTCAATTTAATTTGGCCCTTAAGGTATTTAAGAATTTCATGATCTGTATGGATGAAAAATTCATGAGGGCGAAGATAGTGTTCCCACTCACACGATACTCGCACTAAAGCATATAATTATTTGTCATAGATGGGATAATTGAGTTGTGCTCCGGAATGATTTTCACTAAACTAAGCAATTGGGCACTTCTCTTGCATTAACACACCTCCTATACTAGTGCCACTAGCATCGCAATGAACTTCAAAGGTTTTGTCAAAATTGGGCAAAGCAAGCAAAGGAGCATGTGTAAGGAAATTCTTAAGCTCATTAAATGCGGTATCTTGGGATGGTCCCCAAACAAATTGTGCATTCTTCTTACTCAAGGCATGTAAAGGGGTTGCAACGGTGCTAAAGTCCTTAACGAATCTACGATAGAAACCGGCTAAGCCAAGGAAACATCACACTTGTTGTAAGTTGGTTGGTTGTGGCCAAGTTTTAATAGCATCGATTTTAGCTTCATCCACATTCACACCCTTATAAGACACAACAAAACCCAAGAAAACAAGCTTATCAACACCAAAAAGGCATTTGTGCATATTAGCATAAAGACGCTCTTTTCTAAGAGTTTGCAAAATGGTTCTAAGATGGGTGACATGGTCTTTGAGAGATTTGTAAAACACAAGAATGTCATCAAAATAGACCACAACAAATACGCCAATGTATGGGCAAACTACAAAATGCATCACACGCATAAAGGTTTCAGGTGCTTCGGATAAACCCATTGGCATGTGATAATCCCCAAGTGCAGGGAATCATCGTAGCAATTTCCAAAGGTGGAAGTGATAAGTATAGAGTGTCGAACCCACAAGGAGCTAAAGGTAAGATCAATATTCTCTCAAGTCCTATCTGCCACTGATACGACTCTACGTACACCGAACGTTTGCTTCCAACTAGATACGAGAAATAAAACTACGTTGTGGGTATGAAGAGGATAACTTTGCATGATATACAAGAGCTAAAATATAAAAGTAGGTGCTGTTATCATAAAGTTAGAATATAATAAATAGCGAGTGTGGAATAATGATGGATCAGAGTGCGGAATTATCCTAGGAAATTGTTAACAAGACCGGTAGTCGTCATTGCAATTTCATATGAGGGAGAGGCATAAGCTAACATACTTTCTCTTCTTGGATCATATGCACTTATGATTGGAACTCTAGCAAGCATCCGCAACTACTAAAGATCATTAAGGTAAAACCCAACCATAGCATTAAAGCATCAAGTCCCCTTTATCCCATACGCCACAACCCCCTTACTCGGGTTTATGCTTCTGTCACTCAAGCAACCCACTATAAGCGAATCATGAACATATTCAACACCCTACAACGGGAATCCCTCACGCTTGCGCGACACGGAGGGCACAATAGGATAGCAACAAAATAAATCATACAACTCATACCAATCTAGATCGCCAATCAACCCAAAGACAAAGGATATCTACTCGAAACATCTTAAGATGGAAACACATCATTGGATCATAATATGTGGCATAAAGCACCATGTTCCAGTAGGGATTACAGCGGGGTGCGGGAGAGTGGATCACGTAAAAGAGCTGAGGATGGTGATGATGATGGTGATGTTGATGAAGACGATCACTGCGGCAATGATTCCCCTCCCGATGGCACTCCGGCGCCACTGAGAGAGAGGAGGAGAAGTTCTCCCCCTTGTGCTTCCTCCTCCATGCCCCCCTGGATGGGGAGAGGTTCCCCCTCTGGCCCTTGGCCTTCATGGCGATGATGGCCCCTCCGAGATCCTTCCCCGTGGCCTCTGGTGATGATGGCCCCCTCCGACAGGGTGCCAGAGAGGACCTAGATTGATTTCTCATGGCTACAGAGGCTTGCGGCGGTGGAACTTCCGATCTAGGTTATTTTCTAGAGGTTTCTATATTTATAGGAATTTTTGGCGTCGGTCTCACGTAAGGGGGTCTTCGAATCATCCACGAGATACGGGCCCACACCCAGGGGGGTGGGCGCGCCCCCACCCTCGTGGATAGCCCGAGACTCTTCTAGCCCAACTCTTTTACTCCAGGGGCTTCTTTTGGTCCATAAAAAATCATCAAAAATTGGCATGTCAATTGGACTCCGTTTGCTATTCCTTTTCTATAAAACTCAAAGACAAGGAAAAAACAGAAACTGGCACTGGGCTCTAGGTTAATAAGTTAGTCCCAAAAATCATATAAAATAGCATATAAATGCATATAAAACATCTAAGATGGATAATATAATAGCATGAATACTTCATAAATTATAGATACGTTGGAGACGTATCAACCATCCCCAAGCTTAATTCCTGCTCGTCCTCGAGTAGGTAAATGATAAAATAAATAATTTATGAAGTGTGAATGCTAGAAGGTGCACAAGTTTGATCAATGATAATTTCAATCACCTTTTCTAGCATCATTATATATCATAACAGTAGCTTAACTCATAAAACTTCTCATGGTCAAGCTATTCACATGTTAAAGTATAGATCATAAACTTTCTTGAAAACTAACAAACCATGCTCTTAGTCATCAAACAATTGCAATTCATCTTATTTTCAGGAAGGGTCTATGTAAGAGCTTTGGTTCAGCAAACTCCACATACTCAACTATCATTTAATCTTTCACAATTGCTAATACTCACGTGATATTTATGGGTTCAAAGTTTTAATCGGACACAAAGAAATATAGGGGCTCATTGTTTCGCCTCCCAACCTTTTACCTCAAGGGTAATGTCAACAATAATAATTTATGAAAACCTACATCCAAATGGATATATATATATATCCGGATCGCTCCAACACAAAGTGCTTGCCAAAGGAAAAAGTGTAAAAAGGAAAGGTGATGATCACCATGACTCTTGTATAAGGGTAGAAGATAAAACTAAAAGATAGACCCTTCGCAGAGGGAAGCATAGGTTGTCATGCACTTTTATGGTTGGATGCACAAAATCTTAATGCAAAAGAACGTCATTTTATATTGCCGCTTGTGATAAAGACCTTTATTATGCAGTCTGTCGCTTTTATTTCTTCCCTATCACAAGTTCGTATAAAGCTTATTTTCTTCGCACTAATAGATCATACATATCTAAGAAGCAATTTTTATTGCATGCACGATGGCAACTTACTTGGAGGATCTTACTCAATCCACAGGTAGGTATGGTGGACTCTCATGGCAAAACTGGTTTAAGGGATGTTTGGAAGCACAAGTAGTATCTCTACTTGATGCAAAGAATTTGGCTAGCATGAGAGGGAAAGGCAAGCTCAACATGTTGGATGATCCAAGACAATATAACGTTTAGGATATAGGAAAACATAAGCCATTAAGTTGTCTTCCTTGTCCAACACCAACCTTTTAGCATGTCATATTTTAATGACTACCCACAATTACAAAAGATGTCCAAGATAGTATATTTATATGTGAAATCTCTCTTCCTTTAATATTCTTTCATGAATTGTTCAAGTGATCAATGATGCGTTTGCTGACTTTCAATAAGTCTACCTATACTTATTATGTGTGAAGTCATTACTCCCCATGTTATAAGCATATGAAACATATAGAAATTTAGATTTATGATATTCAATTCATTCAACCATTTACTCATAGGATATACGTGAAGCACGTGAGTAAATGGCAAACTACTGCAAAAAGATATAAGCGAAGAACACTGAGTAGTTAAATAATTAACTAGCCGTGGGAGGATTCTTTTTCATTCAAGATTTCAGATCCAATGATTTTATTCAAATAGCAAGTAAAATGAAAATACGCTCCAGGCAAAACACATATCATGCGACGAATAAAAATATAGCTCCGGGTAAGGTATACCGATGGTTTTGAAGACGAAAGAGGGGATGCCTTCCGGGGCATCCCCAAGCTTAGGCGCTTGAGTCTTCCTTGAATATTACCTTGGGGTGCCTTGGGAATCCCCAAGCTTAGAGTCTTTCCACTCATTATTCTCCTCATATCGATATCTCACTCAAAACTTGAAAACTTCAATCACACAAAACTTAACGGAACTTCGTGAGATGGGAAGAGTAAATCATTCACTTTGGTACTTTCAAAGACAAGATTCATAATTGTTCTCACACAATTCCTACTGTACCATATCATCTATACAATTTATATTGAGCAATATAAGCCATAGAAACTAGAAAACAAGCAAACTATGCATTAAAAACAGAATGTGCCAGAAACAGATCAGTATGTAATGACCTGAACAACAACCATACTTATGCTACTCCAAAAATTCTTAAATAAGTTAGTGGACTTGAGGAATTTGTCTCTTAATCTTCTGCAAAAAGAATCAACTCAAAAGCACTCATCTTTAAAATATGACAGCTAATCTCGTGAGCGCAAAGTTTCTGTTTTTTACAGCAAGATCACATTAACTTTCACCCAAGTCTTCCGAAAGGTCTTACTTGGCACTCTTTTGAAATAAAAGATATAAAACATGATTAATACAGTAGATTAATCATGTGGACACACAAAAACAGTAAAGGTAAATATTGTGTTGTCTCCCAACAAGCGCTTTTCTTTAATGCCTTTTAGCTAGGCATGATGATTTCAATGATGCTCACATAAAAGATAAGAATTGAAACATAAAGAGAGCATCATGAAGAATATGACTAACAAATTTAAACCTAACCCACTTCCTATGCCTAGGGATTTTTTGAGCACACAATTTAAGGGAACAATAATCAACTAGCATAGGAAGGCAAAACAAGTATAACTTCGTTGCAACTCCTACAAGCATATATTCCTCCCTCATAATAATTTTCAGTAGCATCATGAATGAGTTAACAATACAACCATCACATAAAGCATTATTTTCATGATCTACAAGCATAGAAATTTTACTACTCTGCATGTAAGCAAAAATTCTTCTCATTCGGAATAGTGGGAGCAAACTCAACAAAATAACTGTCATGTGAGGCATAATCCAATTGAAAATTAAAATCATGATGACAAGTTTCATGGTTAAAATTATTCTTTATAGCATACATGCCATCACATTAATCATCATAGATAACAACTTTGTTCTCATAATCAATTGGAACCCCTTCCGAAATAGTGGAATCATTACTAACTAAAGTTGACACTCTTCCAAATCCACTTTCATAAATATCACACCAAGATTCAACACCATCCAAAATAGTGGGATCACTAATTCCTAAAGTTGACACTCTTCCAAACCCACTTTAGATGATAGTATTATTCATACTCCAAAAGATATAAGTGAAGATCATGGAGCAATCTACAATTAATATAGACTAACCAATATCCAAGCTCAAAATATATAAGTGAAGCACACGAGCATTCTATAAAACCATACTCAAAAGATATAAGTGAAGCACATGAAGCATTCTATAAATCAATGAAGGGATATCTCATACTAGCATGGTTCCTAAATAAAAAAACAAAAACACAAAGGACACAAATCACGTGAACAAAACAAAAACCGAGGTATACCGATAATTGTTGAAGAAGAAAGATGGGATGCCAACCTGGGCATCCCCAAGCTTAGATGCTTGAGTTTCCTTGGAATATTTATTTGGGGTGCCTTGGGAATCCCCAAGCTTGAACTCTTGCATCTCTTTATTCTTCTCGAATCGGTAACTCCTCGTTCTTTGAACACTTCATCCACACAAAAACTTAACAAAAACTTTGTGAGATCTGTTAGTATAATAAAGCAAATCACTACCTTTAGGTACTGTTGCAAACTCATTCCAATTTCATATTAGCATAATATCTACTGTATTCCAACTTCACCATGGTTCGTACCCCCCAATACTACCCATAGATTCATCAAAATAAGCGAACAACACATAGAAAACAAAATCTGTCAAAAACAGGAAAGTCTGTAGTAATCTGGAAATTTAGTGAACTTCTGTAACTCCAAAAATTCTAAATAAAATCTGACAATTTAAACAATTTGTACAGAAGTAATGTGCATAAAGTTTCAGACCTATTTGACTTTCCAGTAAAAAATATAAATTCACGCGCTACAGCCAAAGTTTCTTTTTTTGTAGTGCACATAGTAAACAAGCAATCTAATCATCCTAAAACCAAAGCTTGTCACATTATTTTTATAATAGAAAGGATATATACAAGGGGATAATTATTTACAGAGAAACTTTCATGAAAAATTCTACATTGTTTCCATGAGCATGTGGAAGTTCAACTATCCCTAGGTGGTTTTGGTAATTCATAACAACATATAGCTCATTGAGTCAATGCTATTCCAAGACTATTATTTCAGGAAAGCTCAATGAATGGCATGGCATGGATGATGAAAGTGGATCCCTCAAAACACTAATGACAAATGATTGGCTCAAGCTCAAAAGCTCAAGACTCTTCATTTTATATTTTAGTGATCCAAGATCACATTGAGTCTATATGAAAAGCCAATACTATCAAGGAGGGATGAGGTGTTGCTTAATGAGCCTCTTGCTTCATGTGCTTAGTGATATGCTCCAAAACCCTCAGCTACTTTCTCACATCCACAAATGACCTAAACCTAAAGCCAAAATCGGTCTTACCGATAGGGATCTCGGTCTCACCGAGATGGGATTGTAATCTCTCTGTTTCCCTTCGTAACGTTTCGGTGTAACCGAAGTGAGCGATCAATCCCACCAAGATTGCAATGTAAACTCTCTGTTTCCCTTTTGTAACATTTCGATCTCACTGAAAAGAGCAAATCGGTCCCACCGATTTTACCTGACCAACTCTCTAGAAAGCTTATTACCAAAATCGGTCTCACCGAGTTTGTGTAATCGGTCTTACCAAGATTACGTTATGCCCTAACCCTAACCGAATCGGTATCACCGAGTTGCATGTCAGTCCCACCGAAAATCCTAACGGTCACTAGGTTTGCTAAATCGGTCCGACCGAGTCTGTTGAATCTGTCGCACCGAGTTTGGTAAATTGTGTGTAACGGTTAGATTTTGTGTGGAGGCTATATATACCCCTCCACCTCCTCTTCATTCGTGGAGAGAGCCATCAGACTAAACCTACACTTCCAACTTACCATTTCTGAGAGAGAACCACCTACTCATGTGTTGAGGCCAAGATATTCCATTCCTACCATATGAATCTTGATCTCTAGCCTTCCCAAGTTGCTTTCCACTCAAATCTTCTTTCCGCCAGATCCAAATCCTATGAGAGAGAGTTGAGTATTGGGGAGACTATCATTTGAAGCACAAGAGCAAGGAGTTCATCATCAACGCACCATTTGTTACTTCTTGGAGAGTGGTGTCTCCTAGATTGGCTAGGTGTCACTTGGGAGCCTCCAACAAGATTGTGGAGTTGAACCAAGGAGTTTATAAGGGCAAGGAGATCGCCTACTTCGTGAAGATCTACCGCTAGTGAGGCAAGTCCTTCGTGGGCGATGGCCATGGTGGGATAGACAAGGTTGCTTATTCATGGACCCTTCGTGGGTGGATCCCTCCGTGGACTCGCGCAACCGTTACCCTTCGTGGGTTGAAGTCTCCATCAATGTGGATGTACGATAGCACCACCATCAGAACCACGCCAAAAACATCCGTGTCTCCAATTGCGTTTGAATCCTCCAAACCCTTCCCTTTACTTTCTTGCAGGTTGCATGCTTTAATTTCCGCTGCCTATAAACTCTTTGCATGCTTGCTTGAATTGTGTTATGATTGCTTGACTTGTCCTAAGATAGCTAAAATCTGCCAAACTCTAAAATTGGGAAAAGGTTAAGTTTTTAATTGGTCAAGTAGTCTAATCACCCCCCTCTAGACATACTTCAAGGTCCTACAAGTGGTATCAGAGCTTTGGTCTCCATTTGCTTTGATTTCCATAGCTTTTGGTGGTCATAGCCTTGGTTTCACAACCTAGGAGAGTATGGCGTCTAGTGAGGGAAATTATCACCGTAGAGGTCCTTACTTTGATGGTACAAATTTTGCTAGTTGGAAGCATAAGATGAAAATGCATATTCTCGGACATAACCCCGCCGTTTGGGCAATTATTTGTATTGGCTTGCAAGGTGAATTCTTTGATGGGAGAGAGCCGAACCGTGAAGCTAATGCGGAAAAATTGAAGATGCTGCAATACAACGCTCAAGCTTGTGATATCATCTTTAATGGATTGTGCCCCGAAGAATTCAACAAAATCAGTCGTCTTGAGAATGCAAAGGAAATTTGGGATACCTTGATTGATATGCATGAAGGTACCGACTCCGTCAAGGAATCCAAGTTGGATGTGCTCCAAAGTCAGCTTGACAAGTTCAAAATGAAGGATGGTGAAAGTGTCGCTGAAATGTACTCTAGACTTTCACTTATCACAAATGAGATTGCCGGCTTAGGGAGTGAAGAGATGACCGACAGATTCATCATCAAGAAGATCCTAAGAGCATTGGATGGAAAGTATGATACCGTGTGCACATTGATCCAAATGATGCCAAACTACAAAGATCTCAAGCCAACGGAAGTTGTTAGAAGAATTGTTGCTCATGAGATGTCACTTAAGGATAAGGAGGAACTTCACAACAAGTCAAGTGGTGCTTACAAAGCCTCAAGTGAAGCCCACACATCATCAAGTGAGAAACAAACCTTCAATGAAGAATTGAGCTTAATGGTGAAGAACTTCAACAAATTCTACAAGAGTAGAAGCAAAGAAATAGGCTCCAAGTCAAGGTCTTAAAATGACAAAAGATCTTCTAGCCGAGAGCGAAATTGCTACAATTGTGGGAGACCCGGACACTATTCCAATGAGTGTACGACACCCTACAAAAGAAGAGAAGATTCTCCAAAAAGAAGAAGCAAAAGAGAAGAATCACCATCGAGAGAGAGGAGGAGTAGAGATGATTGTTATGAACGAAGACCCTCACGGAGAAGCAAGGACTCGGAAAGGAAGGACAAGTCATCAAGGAGCTACACAAAACGAAGACATCAAGCTCATGTTGGTGAATGGGTATCTGGCTCCGACTCCGACAATCCCTCCGAGAGAAGCTATCACTCCGACTCCAAATATACTCAAGATGAAGGTGTTGCCGGTCTAGCACTTGTGTCAACCAACTCCCACGACATATTTGATTCACCAAATGAAGGAATTGGAAGATGCTTCATGGCCAAATTTCCAAAGGTAACACATCCTGAGTATGTTGATTTCGATAGTGATGAAGATGACTTGCTTGTGGATGATGATTTACTTGTTGACAACTCTAGTGATGGATACTATGATGAAACGTCAATTAATCATGATAATCAAGATAAAACAAATGACAATGATAAGGAGAAGATTGAGCTTCTAACTAAAGAACTAAACACTCTTAAGTTAGCTCATGAAACTATCTTCGAAGATCATCGAGAACTTTTAAGGGCTCATGAGAAGTTACGCTTTGAAAAGCTCAATCTTGAGCAAGAGCATGAGTTCTTAAAGGCAATCAATGATGATCTTCGTAAGAAAAGTTCTTCTTACATTGCCAAGCGTTTACTCTTATCTACTTACATGCCTCAAGTCAAGTCTAGTAACAAGTACAAGAAAGATCCTTCCTCTAGTAGTAACAATAACAATGTCAAATCCAATATTGTTGCCTCTAGTAGTTCTCTTGATTCCACTAATGATTCTCTTAGCCAAGTTACACTTGAGCAAGAAAATAGCTTATTGAAGGGAATTATAGAGAAAGGTGTTTACAAGAGCCTTGCCGGGAGTAAGAAATTCGAGGAAATTGTACGCAAGCAAGGAAGGCACCGGAAGAATCAAGGTGTTGGTTTTGAATGAAAGTTCAATGCCAATGGAGTTGAGTGGGAAGAAGATCAATACCACAAGATGAAGTTTGTTACTCAACAAGAGAAGTATGATCCTACTTCCTTCAAGGGAACACAAGCACAAGATGATCTTCCACCACAAGACCACAAGAACAAAGGCAAGGACAAGCTTCAAGAAGAGATTGATGCATTTGAAGAAGCACCTAAGGCCTCGTTCAAGTGGGTTCCCAAGACTATGTCAAGTTCTACTTCATCAAGTACAACTACAACTCCAAGGATTCCCATCAAGATGATGTGGATCCTGAAGAAGAAGAACTAGAAGAGTTCTTGAGGGTGACTCCGCCAACATTTTTCACTCATATCATTATGGCAAGAACAAGTGCAATCAACTTCGACATCTTGCACTAGTTCAAGGAGTCACAAACCCTCATGTTGGTAAGGCAAGGGACAAGGTAAACTAATGATTTCCTGGACATCATCTTGTGTGTGCATCACTCTATGTCTATGGATACTCTTGTTTGTTCCTTGTGGGACTAACCCATGTAGGTAACTTGAAAGTGCAACTCACTCCAAAGGATTGCTCCAAATGGTCTACATCAACATTGAGCATCCACATTTCGAACACCTACATGAAGTCATCATCGACAAAACCCAAGGTTAGTTCATCCCTCTAAAAGGGGATCTCACATCTAGGGGGAGCTTAACTCTAAGAATTAAGTCAAAGCAACTCTAATGGTGTGAACACATCAATGCATTATGTAAAAGTGGTAACCCCACTTGAGCTTAAACGATGAGTATGACCTATGATCAAATGTTTTCATTTGACTCCTAAGTCAATATACTCATATATAGATGACCTAGTCATTGCCAATTGTTTGATAGATGCTAGAATTGGTTGTGCATGCTTTGCCACATATTTCATTTGCCATCTTATTGTGTGAGCATGTTGGTGCATATTTTACTCATTTGAGGACATCCACTTGTTGCTTTGATTGATTGGCTTCTTTTCTTTTTGCCAAGTGGATGGACAAGAATGCCTAAGAACCTTCTCTAGCTATCTACACTTTTCTTGTCTCAAACTCTATTCATTCTACATCACAAAATTTGATCAAGTCAGATTCGAACCACTCTGTGTGAGGAGCACTCGGAGTCCCCGATTCGTCATAGACTTAAACTTCCAAAACTTCTTTGTGATTCTCGGTCTGACCGATTCCTACATTTTGGTCCCACCGAGATCACTAAGTCGATCTAGGTTTTCAATCTCGGTGCAACCGATTTGAACTTTTCGGTCACACCGAGTTGCTGTAACTGTACACAGTTATGCATCTCGGTGCCACCGAGTTGTTCCACTCGGTCACACCGACAGGGTCGGGCTATATATAGTCACGGGCAAAAATTTGGAAATTTCTCTAAACCTCTTCGCCCGCGCAATAGCTCGCTCTGCCATCAGGGTCTCTGGATCGTCTCCTCATCGCCAGCCGCCTCCTGTCGCTGGTCTCCGCCGCCATCAATGGAATTCAACGCCGTCGTTGCCACCGTAGCGAGTTAATCGCCAAGCTAGGGTATGGACTCGATCACTGTGCTATCCTCGTCTGATTCCTAGCACATTGTGTTCTTATTGATTCTTGCCACGATTGAGACACTCCTATCCAGTCAATGCAATCCGTAGATTAGATGAGATTCAAAATTTTAGGGTTAGGTTTCCGCCGAAACCATCTCGGACCTACCGAGTTGAAAAACTCGGTCCCACCGATTTGGCTAATGCCATTGCACTAGTAACTCTCAGTCTGACCGAGAATTGCTAATCGGTGAGACCGATTTTAGGACTTTGTGAAACCCTAGCAGTCTCGATGCCACCGAACTGAGACTCGGTCCAACCGAGTTCATTAGTTTAGGTTCCAAAACTGCTTCGGTATCACCGAGTTTGAAAATTGGTTGATCCGAAATGCTTTCTGTGGAAAACTAAAACTGAATTTTTGAATCGTTCTTTTGCAAAAATCTCTGCATTTTGTGATGCTCATCCACTCTATCTCATCTATAATTGTTCACAGGGTCAGCAGTCAGTGTTTGCAGCATGTCAGACCAGAGTGACAGCCAGAACAGGTCAGAAGAGCAGGTTTAGATGAGTGAGGGCACTAGTCCCTCAAGTTCTTCTGATGATGGCAGCAGAAGAACTCCTAGCAATCTGCCTAAAGCTGCCACCAGGCAAAGGAAGAAAAGAACCTCAGATTCTGAGGATGAGGATTATAGAGCAGAAGAGGATGAGGCTACCTCCAAGAAGGTAGTGCTCAAAAAGGAGTATGGCTCAGCAAAGAATACAAAGCCTGGACTTAATAGGAAGATTCCTGCCAAGAGGACACCTATGCCTAAGGTCAGAAGATCCACTCAAGTGCCTAAACAGACTGAACCCAAAGACGCACCTGCAAAGAGAGTCACAACTTCCAAACCCAAGAAGGTTCCCACTGGAGAAACTATGAAGTTTGCCATTGAGTCAGAAGATGAAGCTGCTCAGGATAAGAAGAAGAAGAGAGTCAGAACCACTACTGCTCAGGTTCTTGGAAATCCCTCTATGAGGAGAGACTCTGAAGAGAAAGAAGAGGTTGCTGCACCAGCACCCAAGGCACCAAAGCTTATGGGTGATGCTATTAGATCAGGGGTTGCAACATCAAAGCCCAAGGATGCACCCAAAGCTGCCCCCAAGCCCAAGCTTGCACCAAAGAGGAATACCAGGAGTGTTCCAACTGCTGAGAAGAACAAGGCCCCAGTGCCTAATGTTGCTGATGAGGAAGATGAAGAAGGACAAGTTCTGAGGAAGCTCAAGCCCAAGATACCAGACCACAATGATGCCCATCCAGTGACTGAGGACATGAGGATCAGAAAGGACTCAGGGTTGAGGCTATGCAGGATGACAGATCCATATGCCTCAAGGAGAAGAACTGCTGTTGATTATAGATTCCATACAAAGGAACAACAGAACTTCTATGAGACAATCTTATTGGACAAGAATCCCATAGTGTGTGATATGAGGTGGGTCGACTGGACCTACATGAAAGATAATGAAGAACACTATCCTGGAGTGCAAGACAATTTTGTTGCTTGTGGAGTTGCAGATTTTGTTGGGCAAAAGCTCACCAACTGGAATGATGAACTTATCATGCAATTCTACTCCACAGCACACTTCTATCCAGATGGAAGGATAGTTTGGGTGTCTGAAGGTACAAGGTACCAGTCAACAGTTGAGGAGTGGGCAAGTCTGATAAATGCCCCAAAGGAAAGTGAAGATGACCTGGATATCTATGCCAAGAAGAAGATGGACTACAATTCCATGGCACACATGTACAAGGAGATCCCAGACAAAGCTGTTGAGACACATAAGTTTGGATCAGTCCACTTCCTTCTTTCAGGGCTGCCAACTATCAACTGGATTCTGAGGCACACTCTATTGCCTAAGTCTAGTGACCACAACATGATTAGAGGGCATGCAATCAACATGTTGCATTTGTTTGATGTACCACAGAAATTCAAGGTCATGAGCCTTATGGTAGAGACCATTAAGAGGACTGCAGCAGACCAGAAGAGGAGTTGTGGATATGCCCCTCAGATTCAGGAGTTGATTAACTCAAAGATGGGCACAAGCAAATATCTATTGGATAAGGAACACTTTCCTCTCTATCCAGACTTTGAGGACAATGAGGTTGTCATGAATGAAAATGATCCATCATCAGTACAAGCTCAAGAGAAGAAGGAGAAGGCAAGGAATGAGAAGGCTGCCAAAATGCCAACTCAAGAGGAGGCATCTGAGTATTTCTTGAAGAACATGCAGGAGCAGCTTGGTTACTTGATAGCATCAACTCTGAGGATTGAGAAGGGACTGGCCACCCTCACTCGAAATCAGGGGAGCTTGGAAAGAATCATGGAACTCAAATTCCATGATCTAGATGTCAAAGTAACTAAGATTCAGTCAGTTGTGGAGCAGCTCCAGGAGGACATGCAGGAGAGGCAGGGCAGGACTACCACAAATGTATTTGCCAGAGTGCTTAGAGCCCAGAGGTCAGTTGCAATGCCTGTGACAGACACCAGAGCAACATCATCTGCACCAGCTACAGCCCCTTGAGCTCCAGTGCAACCAGCTCTAGCATCAACTCCTCCAGCTCCATCCACTTCGACTGAATCCTTCGTTCTTGGAGTTATCCGGACACCACCACCTGAAGATCAAGCCTGAGAGTTGACCTAGCACTATGCATTTTCTATGAACTTTTTGGTAACTTGTTGCCAAAGGGGGAGAAAAATGTATAGATCATAGTCTTCGAGAGAGAGTGTGTTGCTTTTGTTCTCTCTTGCTTTGGTGGTTAAATTTGTTTGCTTTTGATTGCTTGAGATACTATGCTTGTGATACATTGATGATCATGTGTTTGATCATAAGCTACACTTATGCATGTTTGATGATATTATCCTATCTATCCTATGTGATCATTCACTTTGCTTGGTGATGAGTGCATGTATTCAATCTTTATCATTTTGAGCGCTCCACCAAGATGTATGTGACATGGAAGAGTAACCCATGAGCCTAATTCCTTGTGCATTTGCAGTCCAAAGAAAATTTTAAACTATGCACAAATTTAGGGGGAGCTCTTGCTTATCACATACTTCTCAAAGCGACGATGTTGCTAAATCTTATTATCACTTGTCGAAGCTTTGATCTATATGTTGTCATCAATTACCAAAAAGGGGGAGATTGAAAGTGCAACTATCCCTAGGTGGTTTTGGTAATTCATAACAACATATAGCTCATTGAGTAATGCTATTCCAGGACTATTATTTCAGGAAATCTCAATGAATGGCATGGCATGGATGATGAAAGTGGATCCCTCAAAACACTAATGACAAAGGATTGGCTCAAGCTCAAAAGCTCAAGACTCTTCATTTTATATTTTAGTGATCCAAGATCACAATGATTCTATAGGAAAAGCCAATACTATCAAGGAGGGATGAGGTGTTGCTTAATGAGCCTCTTGCTTCATGTGCTTAGTGATATGCTCCAAAACCCTCAGCTACTTTCTCACATCCACAAATGACCTAAACCTAAAGCCAAAACCGGTCTTACCGATAGGGATCTCGGTCTCACCCAGATGGGATTGTGATCTCTCTGTTTCCCTTCGTAACCTTTCGGTCTAAATGAAGTGAGCGATCGGTCCCACCGAGATTGCAATGTAAACTCTCTGTTTCCCTTTTGTAACATTTCGGTCTCACCAAAAGAGCAAATCGGTCCCACCGAGTTTACCTGACCAACTCTCTGGAAAGCTTATTACCAAAATTGGTCTCACCGAGTTTGTGTAATCGGTCTTACAGAGATTACGTTATGCCCTAACCCTAACCGAATCGGTCTCACCGAGTTGCATGTCAGTCCCACCGAAAATCCTAACGGTCACTAGGTTTGCTAAATCGGGCCGACCGAGTGTGTTGAATCGGTCCCACCGAGTTTGGTAAATTGTGTGTAACGGTTAGATTTTTTGTGGAGGCTATATATACCCCTCCAACTCCTCTTCATTCATGGAGAGAGCCATCAGACTAAACCTACACTTCCAACTTACCATTTCTGTGAGAGAACCACCTACTCATGTGTTGAGGCCAAGATATTCCATTCCTACCATATGAATCTTGATCTCTAGCCTTCCCAAGTTGCTTTCCACTCAAATCTTCTTTCCACCAGATCCAAATCCTATGAGAGAGAGTTGAGTGTTGGGGAGACTATCATTTGAAGCACAAGAGCAAGGAGTTCATCATCAACGCACCATTTGTTACTTCTTGGAGAGTGGTGTCTCCTAGATTGGCTAGGTGTCACTTGGGAGCCTCCAACAAGATTGTGGAGTTGAACCAAGGAGTTTGTAAGGGCAAGGAGATCGCCTACTTCGTGAAGACCTACCGCTAGTGAGGCAAGTCCTTCGTGGGCAACGACCATGGTGGGATAGACAAGGTTGCTTCTTTGTGGACCCTTCGTGGGTGGAGCCCTTCGTGGACTCGCGCAACCATTACCCTTCGTGGGTTGAAGTCTCCATCAAGGTGGATGTATGATAGCACCACCTATCGGAACCACGCCAAAAACATCCGTGTCTCCAATTGCGTTTGAATCCTCCAAACCCTTCCCTTTACTTTCTTGCAAGTTGCATGCTTTAATTTCCGCTGCCTATACACTCTTTGCATGCTTGCTTGAATTGTGTGATGATTGCTTGACTTGTCCTAAGATAGCTAAAATCTGCCAAACTCTAAAATTGGGAAAATGTTAAGTTTTTAATTGGTCAAGTAGTCTAATCACCCCCCCTCTAGACATACTTCAAGGTCCTACAGCATGAACACAAGTGCTCAAGGTCGACCTCACTTCTCCAATGCATAACTTTCCAATCACTTCTGTTCTTGAAAAACTTTTTAGGCATATGAGGCAAGTGCATCTTTTTGTATTTTCATTTTTTTGATTTTTTTGTATGTTTCACCCACAAATAAGCAAATCAAAAAGGGAAAACAAAAACTACTTAGTGAAGAAAGCAAACAAGCACACACGAGAATATCAACCCCACGGTATTGCTCCCCGGCAACGGCGCCAGAAAAGAGCTTGATAATCCCCAAGTGCAGGGAATGATTGTAGCAATTTCCAAAGGTGGAAGTGATAAGTATGGAGTGTCGAACCCACAAGGAGCTAAAGGCAAGATCAATATTCTCTCAAGTCCTATCTGCCACTGATACGACTCTACGTACACCGAACGTTTGCTTCCAACTAGATACGAGAAATAAAACTACGTTGTGGGTATGATGAGGATAACTTTGCATGATGTCGGAGAGGTAAAATATAAAAGTAGGTGCTGTTATCATAAAGTTAGAATAT
This sequence comes from Triticum aestivum, assembly GCF_018294505.1. NCBI lineage: Eukaryota > Viridiplantae > Streptophyta > Magnoliopsida > Poales > Poaceae > Triticum > Triticum aestivum. The sequence continues at coordinate 356,656,840 of NC_057810.1, read as the reverse complement.
ATTACTAAGTATTATAAATATCGAGTGTGGAATAATTATGGGTCGGTGTGCGGAATTATCCTAGGCAATTGTTAACAAGACCGGTAGTCGTCATTGCAATTTCATATGAGGGAGAGGCATAAGCTAACATACTTTCTCTTCTTGGATCATATGCACTTATGATTGGAACTCTAGCAAGCATTCGCAACTACTAAATATCATTAAGGTAAAACCCAACCATAGAATTAAAGCATCAAGTCCCCTTTATCCCATACGCCACAACCCCCTTACTCGGGTCTATGCTCAAGCAACCCACTTTAAGAAAATCATGAATGTATTGCCACACCCTACAACGGGAATCCCTCACGCTTGCGTGACACGGAGGGCACAATAGGACAGCACCAAAATAAATCATACAACTCATACCAATCTAGATCATCAATCAACCGAAAGACAAAGGATATCTACTCAAAACATCTTAATATGGCAACACATCATTGGATCATAATATTTGGCATAAAGCACCATGTTCAAGTAGGGATTACAGCGGGGTGCGGGAGAGTGGACCGCGTAAAAGAGATGAGGATGGTGATGTTGATGAAGACTATCACCGCGGCGATAATTTCCCTCCCGATGGCACTCCAGCACCACCGAGAGAGAGGAGGAGAAGTTCTCCCCCTTGTACTTCCTCCTCCATGGCCTCCCCCCTGGAGGGGGAGAGGTTCCCCCTCTGGTCCTTGGCCTTCACGGTGATAATGGCCCCTTCGAGATCCTTCCCCATGGCCTCCGGTGATGATGGCACCCTTCGGTAGGGTGCTAGAGAGGGCCTAGATTGATTTCTCATGGCTACCGAGGCTTGCGGCGGCGGAACTTCCGATCTAGGTTATTTTCTGGAGGTTTCTGTATTTATAGGAATTTTTGGCATCGGTCTGACGTTAGGGGGGGTCTCCGAATCATCCACGAGATAGGGGCCCACGCCTAGGAGGGGTGGGCGTGCCCCCCACCCTCGTGGACAGCCCGAGACTCTTCTGGCCCAACTCTTTTACTCCAGGGGCTTCTTTTGGTCCATAAAAAATCATCAAAAATTGGCACGTCAATTGGACTTCGTCTGGTATTCCTTTTCTGTAAAACTCAAAAACAAGGAAAAAACAGAAACTGGCACTAGGCTCTAGGTTAATAGGTTAGTCCCAAAAAATCATATAAAATAGCATATAAATGCATATAAAACATCTAAGATGGATAATATAATAGCATGAATACTTCATAATTTATAGATACGTTGGAGACGTATCAGCATGACCAACCATTTATACAAGTCAACCTTGGTTTTAAAAACGGTTTTCCATTCATCACCTTCTTGAATGCGTATTTGATAGTAGCCACTTTTAAGATTGATTTTAGAGAAAATTATGGCTCCACTAAGTTCGTCTAGCATGTCATCAAGGCGAGGAATAGGATATCTATAACTAGCGGTGATAGAATTTATAGGTGTACAATCAGAACACATGCAGAAACTACCATCTTTCTTAGGGACTAGAATGAATGGTACGGCACAAGGACTTAAACTTTCACGCACATGCCCATTGTCAATAAGTTGTTGTACTTTCTTTTGTATTTCCTTAGTTTATTTGGGGTTGATGCGGTAAGGTGCTTTGTTAGGAAGAGGGGCTCTCGGTATGAGGTCGATGCGGTGTTCGATGCCTCGTAGTGGAGGTAGTCCTGGAGGTAGCTCAACGGGGAAAACGTCCTTGAATTCCTGCAAGATATTAGACAACACTAAAGTTAGAGAGTGAGAGGTGTTAGTCTTGTCACTTCATACTTGCACAAAAGGACATAGTGCATAACACTTGATGGGTTCTCACACACTTCTCTCATCTCTCTTTTGGTAGCGAATAACACTAAGTTTTTCTTGTCGCTCATCATGGAGGCACTCAATTTGGGCTTGTGGCGCTCACTCTCTTTTGGGTGGTTCTCTCTGTCATATTCTCTCCATGATGGTTGGTTGCTTGCTTGTCAGTGATCACTTGGCTTGGTGACATGGGTCATAGCATGTACTCCTTTCCCTTCATCTTGAAGCTATAGTGATTGGTTCGCCCGTTGTGGATGACGCCACGGTCGAATTGCCAAGGTCATCCAAGTAGAAGGTGGCAAACAGACATAGGAACGACATCACACTCCAAAGTGTCTTCATATGCTCCGATCTTGAAGGATACTTGAACAGTGTGCTTCACTTGAATTGTGCCAGAGTCACTAAGCCATGGGACCTTGTATGGGCGAGGGTGCTTCATCTTGACCAATTGTAGCTTGGAGCATAGTTCTTCACTTGCCAAGTTGTGGCAACTTCCTTCGTCGATGATGACCTTCATGGACGTTCCATTGATGCCCGCCTTGGTGTGGAAGATATGGCATCTTTGGTCTTTGTCTTGTTGGTGTTTAAGTGTCAAGACCTTGGAGACAACGAGAATGGGGCTCGAGTCTTCGTCACAAAAGACTTGATCATCTTCATCTTCGTTGACACGCCGGTGCATGGCCACGTGCTCAAGGGCTTCCATTTCCTCTTCACTCATGGAGTCATAGGTGCCATCGTTGTTGAGGATCATGGTACGCTTATTGGTACATTCCGAGGACTTGTGGCCTCGGCCGCCGCATGTGAAGCATTTGATGGAACTTGTCTTGATGGTCTCATCCGGTGGAGTCGTAGATGATGAAGCTCTCGGCTTGAAGTTGTTTTTAGTAGGAGGATGACTTGAGGATGTCGAAGTTTTCTTATAACTTGACTTGTCGCCGTTGCTTGGAGAAGGTTTGGTTGAGGTAGAAGGCGTTGTAGTCATTGAATCTTGATTGTATGAGCCGTATGTCTTGGGTGAGTACTTGGCATACTTGAAGTCATCTTGCACTTGTCGCTCCACTTTGGTAGCTTGATGCACTAGCTCGATGAGGTTGGAGTAAGGTTGGAAGTCAACGATGTTCTTGATAGGATGATTGAGTCCATTCAAGAAACGTGCCATAGTTTTCTCATCATCTTCTGTGACATTAGCTCGTATGATGGTGATCTCCATTTCCTTGTAATATTCTTCAAAGCTCTTTGTTCCTTGCTTGAGGAGTTCTAGTCGCTTGACAAGGCCGCGGTTATAGTATGTTGGCACAAAGCACACTCTCATGACATCCTTCATTTGATCCCAAGTTGTGATTGGCGGTTCACCTCTTGCTTGTCGGCGCTCAATGACTTGCTCCCACCAAATGAGGACATAGTCTTGGAACTCAAGGTATGCCATGGCGATCTTCTTCTCTTCCTAATAGTTGTGCAAAAAAATATCTTGTCAACCTTCAATGCCCATGAAAGGTACTCATCGTTGCTTCCGGAGAACTTGGGCATGGTGAACTTGAGCTTGCCGCAGCATTGCTCTTCATTGTGTTGGGGTCGAGGGCGATGATGCCTTTGACGTGGAGGATTGTCACCCTCAAGTTTCTCTTGACATGGAGGATTCCCATTGTCTTCTTGCTCTTGGCGAACTTGTGGTTCTTGTTGAGCTTGTTGTTCTTGTCTAGCTTGTGGAGGATCTTGTCGGTGCAATCGTGCTTGATAGTTCCTCTCTTGAACTTCATCGCGAAGTGCTTCTTCTTGCTCACGAGTATGTCGGTTGCGTGCGGCGATGGCGCGATTTGTGTCTCGAAGGACACGTTGCGCCTCAAGTGCTTGAGCTTCACGCCATTGTTGTTCTTGATGTTGTGCCTTGATATGTTGTGCATCTTGGTGTTGGTGTGCTCACTCTTCCTCTTGGTGGCGTAAGCGTTGCCGTTCTTGTGCTTCCTCAAGGGTAGCTCAATTTTGACGACACCGATGCTCTTGCTCTACAAGTTGCTATTGAGGATCAGTGCCGTGTAGAGGATTGTGGTTTTCTTGGTGGTCATGGTGCGCGGCTCTATGAAGAGTGTTTGATGTCGTCGTACTTGAGCCGAAGATGGTGTCAGAGGAATGTCGACTCGAGTGACTCCGTCTTGAATATGACAAAGAGGTAGAAGAGCGGTTGACCAACAAGGCACAAATATCGTCCATTCTTGCATTGCTATCTTGTTTTTGTTCGTTGAGCTTGTTGTCGAAGTAGTCCCTTGTACGTTGCTCGGAGTGGCGCAAGTCGGTGGCGTGATTGTCAATGCAATCACTCAATGCTTGTTGTTCTTGATTCAATGTTATTTGCACACCGAAGAGGTGATTCTTGGTGACATAGATGTTCGGGTCCTTGTCGTGCTCGATGAAGAGTGGATTGGTAGAAGTAGTTGGCCTATCCATAATTCCAAGTAAATGTGTGAGTGGGAGAAAGAGAAGAACTATACCAAATGTACCTTGACCGATGTTGAGAAAGGATCAAAGATCACTCAATGATGTAACAAGGAAATAGCACAATTGGTACCGTATCTCTTCAATCTCTCACACCTACACAAATAAAGCCTTTGGTGGAGCTTGGTGAGGATGTTGGCACAAAATTTGATGCAAATGTTAGTAAGATTCAATAATGTTGGAAAAGATTCACAAATTTGCAAATGCAACAAGTAGACCAATAGCAAGACATGTTACACGAAAACACACACATGAATAGATAGATGGGGTCGTGCAACCAAGGAATGAGCCAAAATGTGGAATCCACGAAAAATGCTCTTGTTGCACAACGCTGGAGATATGCTAGCGCGATTGCACAATAGGTGGATACACGACTTGTGCACAACCTACTAAGCAAAATGCAATGACTTCTATACCAAGTATGCTATATGTATGGTGTTTCGATGATATGATTCAAGATGATCGAGTATGAAAATCTTAATGTAGTATGATGCTATGGTTCTTGCTTAAAAGCTCTTTGCTTATCTTTTTCCTTTTTCTTAAAAGCTTGTTTGGCTGTTTCTCTTTTGAGCTCTTTATTTGGCCTCTTATATATGCAAAACTTCACGAACCAAGATAGCAATGGCGTATATGCGATGAGAACCTTTGTGACACAAGAGATGATACCAAGATTTGTATACCAGTATGAAGTGATAGATGCAATGACCACTAATGTTCACAAGTAACGTTGCCGACAATAATCAATGGCTAGTCTCGAAAGGAAGGTTATGCAAACATGGGATATGGTGGTTATCAAGGCAATGGCAAGGGAGTACACAAATGGTGTTGTCGAGGTTACCGTCCTTGCTTACGATTGAGGGTGTCAAAATGGTGGAGTGATCATTGTCGATGACGAGTCCGTGTTGAAGATGAGCAGCTGTGATGTTGATGTCGAACCATCCCTAAGTTGCCGAAACGCGTTAGGAAACAGAAACCGCAACTCAAATTCTCAAAGAACAAAACGTGACAAAAATTTCGGAGTTGGTAGTGGGTAAGCGATGGTGGTTGTAGGAGGCGGTGGTTGTATGCGGAAGTGTAAGTGGAAATAGTCAAGGATGCGCAGACTTTCTGTCTAGGCCGGACATTCCGGGGAAGATGGAAGGTCCGGAGGCGGAAGTTTCGAGGAGGCCGGAAGGTCCGGGCGGGGCTGGAGGTTCCGGCGGTCGCAAAAACAGATGAACATGAAAATTTCAGATTGGTGATTTGGGCGGAAAGACTTGGAGAAAAACCCAAATCGGGTGGGTAAAATAAAAAATTTGGGTGTGGAGAAGGGTGGGGAAGCTAGATCTATGAGCTACACATGAAATCCACGGATCAAATCCAACAAAACTTCATCAAACCAACAAATCACAAAAAAAATTTGGGAGGACTATTTTTATGGGGATTTTCAAAATTGGGACAAAAGAGGGCAAAATTAGGCTAGAAAACAAAGGAAGAGACTCCAAAATCATGATCAACGGGGCTCATGATACCAATATGATGTAGGGTGGATACCCTAAGGCCGCTCTTGCAAGATTTGGAAGGGATCCTACGAAGAAAACGAGGGGAAAACATGAGGGAAAACACTCAAATCAATGAGAACAATCACACATGTAATAGATCCATGAACATGAAGAGTGATACAAGATCCAAACGCAACAAAGGACGACACAAGAGGCGGTAGTTTTTCTCCGTGAGGAGGTCTTGGGGGTCTTCCCATGAGGGGTCTTGAATCCAATCGATGGATCTTCTCCGTAGAGGCCGCAGACTCTCTATGGAGTAGAACTGAATGGATGAGCAAAGCTCTATCTCTAAAATGGGCTAATCCTTTGCTAACCCTAGAACATAGGTAGAAGAAGAGTATTTATAGTCTAGGGGGCGAAAGAGTACACGGGCCTCAGCCCAAGTTGCTGCACGCAGGCAGGATCGAATGTTCGGGAAGACGCCGAAGGTTCCGGGCGCCGGAGGTTCCGGGTGAAGGTCCGGGCCGGGTTCGGCCTAACCAAAGAGTTGCAGTGGGAGCTGGGCTGGCGTACGGGGGCCGGAAGGTCTGTGCCAGTCGGAAGTTTTGGGGGTCGGAAGGTCCGGTCCAGGTTTTGGGATGGTTCCAGGCTAACCAGATAGTTGGCACGCCCAGGCTCGTCTGGGTCATCGGATGCCGGAAGTTCTGGGGCGGCCATAGGTTCCGGGATCTGGCTGAAAGTTCCAGGCTGAGCAGAGAGTTGGCGCTTGTCCCTTCTTCATCAGCTCTCGGTTCCATGGCTTGTGTGATGTACTTGATTACACATAGTGTTTCTGACTTAGGCGGCAGCCATCTCTCACTTGAATGTAAGGGAAGCTCGAGTAGGAGAGATGTCACCTCAGATTGAATAGCACGTGCGCGAGCTCTTGTCACAAGTCCACTTGGTGCTTGGGTAGTTGGGGTAGTATCCATGGGGATGACCATGGGATGCTCCGCATCATGTTTGGGTGGTATCAACATGTACACATCTCCATTTGCACCCTCCATATCTTTCTGCTTCTTTGGAGTTTCACCTTCCATTACTTAGGAGTGCTTTGGAGACATGGCAGCAGTAGTACCACGACTAACTGGAGTACCACTTGTAGGCGGTAGTACCACTCCCAGTACTACGGGTACTACCGCCTTGACTCGGGTCTTGTTTCTTCGTGTTGGGTTCATGGGTAGTTCAATGGTGGTCGCACTGGCATACTACCACTGACCCCATTTTGACCCAGTCAGGGAAGCGATAGTAGTAGGAGCGGTAGTACCGGGCCTACCATCGCTGCCACTTCTACTCAAGGCTCTGATCTCCAAGCCCTCCCATGCTTCCTCAACGATAGTAGAGCGACTGTGGTGGGCAGCAGTACCACCTGTAAGCGGTAGTACCGCTGGCTCCAGTGCTAGTACTGCTGGGGCATTACTACCTCTCCCCCCTTGTCCTGCTCTGCTCTCTTAGCGTAGAGTGCTACAACCCTAGCGGTAGTACCGCTGAGGCGAGCGGTTGTACTACTAGGGCGAGCAGTAGTACCGCTCCGGCGGCACTACCGACTCGAGATCTTGCACCAATGCACTGCACTTCATGCAGTACCGCTCGGGTGGTAGTACCGCTCTCCTGAGCGGCAGTACCGCTCGGTGCAGGCTGAAAACTGGGTAACAGTTGGATTTGTTCCCCTACTATATAAAGTGGTCTTCTTCCCCAAGAAGACGACCTCTTCCTCCCCAAACTTCATTGTTGCTCCAAAAGCTTATTTTTTCCCAATCTGTCTCACTAGCCAATCAAACTTGTTGTTTTTTAGGGATTGGTTGAGAAGGCCTCGATCTACACTTCCACCAAAAGAAATTTGACCCCCCACTAATCCCTTGCGGATCTTGTTACTCTTGGGTGTTTGAGCACCAGATACGGCTGAGGTAACCTTGGAGCCACATTCCATTGTGGTGAAGCATCGTGATGGTGTTGGGAGCCTCAACTCAGTTGTGGAGATAGCCCCAACCTTGTTTGTAAAGGTCCGGTTGCCACCTTCAAGGGCTCCACTAGTGGAATCATGGCATCTCGCATTGTGTGAGGGCGTGAGGAGAATACGGTGGCCCTAGTGGCTTCTTGGGGAGCATTGTGCCTCCACACCGCTCCAACGGAGACATACTTCCTCTCAAACGGAAGGAACTTCAGTAACACATCCTCATCTCTACCGGCTCCACTTGTGGTTATCTCTTACCTTTACTTTGTGCAAGCTTTACTTGTGGTGTATATCATGCTTGCTTGTGTTGTTGTCGCTAACATCATATAGGTTGTTCACCTAGTTGCATATCTAGACAACCTATTTGTTGCTAAACCTAATTTGTTAAGAAAAGCTAAAAATTGGCATTTGCCTATTCGTCGTCCTCTAGTCAACAATATTGATCCTTTCAATTGGCATCAGAGACTCATCTCTTTATTAAGGGTTTCACCACTCGAAGAGTATGGTTGACGAAGGGGATAGGGATGAGGAAGTGCCCGGGGCCGTGGAGTTGAACTCAGTCACCTGAGACAACTTATATGAAGCTATGGATTTACTTAATACGTCTATGACGGCCGAGGTCTAGTCCATGCTTCAAGAACTTCTTGAGGGGTTGAAATATTCTCCCGATCCGTTGCTTGTGGTTAATCCCACCACATCGGAGTCGGAGACCAATTCCGGCAAGGAAGCGGCTAAAGGTACTCATACCTCTTCCCCTCATGGTAAGAATGGGACGGGAACATACTCCTCGGTTCCTCCTCCCCGGCCTATGGAGGACCGGTCCCTACACCGCATATTGACAACCTTGGTCCTCCTCCTAAGCTTGTGAAGGGTGATTTAGCTAATTGGGTTTTCATATCAAGTCTCATTTGAATCACAACTCAACAAATCTTTAGAGAATCATCGAGCAAGGCTACTACTCCCATGATCCAACAACCTCACTCCAAGACAAGAGGTGTACAATCAGTACAATCACTCTGCATTGTTCATCCTCCAATCTTTTGTGCCTCCCGAATATCTAGCTCACTTGCGTCCCTTCTCTCGTGAAAAGTATTATTGGGAATATATTATATCTTTGTACAAGGGAAGCTCAAGCATTGAACGGTCCAACTTTGAGGTGGTTCTTGATGAGGCCGATTAGTTTGTGATGAAGGAAAATGAGGATCCTCGTGATCTCTACCGAAGATTGACAATTCCTGTGGTCGCTCTTCAAGATCATGGGAGCAAGGATACAGATGATAATTGGATCAAGCGCAAGTTTCTCAAGGCCATCATGCCATTCAACAAGGCCATGTCCTCCATGATCCGTCAAAGGCCGGACTTCCACACCTTGTCTTCAAGTGAGGTGTTGGATGATTTTATTGCCATGAACATCATGAACAAGACCGCCGACAATGCTCTAGCTCATGTCCAATGGTCAAAGAAGGCCTCACCCAACCTTGTTGTGAAGGACAAAAGAAATTCTAGAAGAAGAAGAAGAGGAGGAGGAAGAAGAGAGTTGCCCCAAAGACACCAAATATGCTTACCAAGAGCACATGTCTCTTTTGTCAAGGCAATTTTGGGGAAGCAGGAGAAACTCAAGGCCCAACTTCTCCAAGAACAACTCAAGTGGCTCAAAGGGCAAGAAACATGCGAGGACATGCTACAATTGTGGCAATGTGAGTCACTTTGTGGTGGATTGCTCCTATGAGAAGAGGGAAGACAATGGTGGCAAGCTTATCCGCAAGGACAAGGCCAATCCTTCCCAAACAAGAACAACTTCACCAAAAAAGTGCCTCAAAAGGGGTTGGTGGCACAAGAAGAGTACATCTATGATAATCCCCAAGGGCAGGGAATCATCATAGCAATTTCCAAAGGTGGAAGTGATAAGCATGGAGTGTCAAACCCACAAGGAGCTAAAGGCAAGATCAATATTCTCTCAAGTCCTATCTGCCACTGATACGACTCTACGTACAACGAACGTTTGCTTCCAACTAGAAACGAGAAATAAAACTATGTAGTGGGTATGAAGAGGATAACTTTGTATGATATCGAAGAGCTAAAATATAAAAGTATGTCTTGTTATCATAAATTTAGAATATATTACTAAATATTATAAATAGCGAGTGTGGAATAATGATGGGTCGGTGTGCGGAATTATCCTATGCAATTGTTAACAAGACCGGTAATCACTATTGCAATTTCATATGAGGGAGAGGCATAAGCTAACATACTTTCTCTTCTTGGGTCATATGCACTTATGATAGGAACTCTAGCAAGCATCGCAACTACTAAAGATCATTAAGGTAAAACCCAACCATAGCATTAACATATCAAGTCCCCTTTATTCCCATACGCCGTGACCCACTTATCCGTGTTTATGCTTCTGTCACTCATGCAACACAAACAATAAGTAAACCATGGACATATTGCAACACCCTACAACGGGAATCCCTCACGCTTGCACGACACGTTGGGCAGAATAGGACAGCACCAATATAAATCATACAACTCATACCAATCTAGATCATCAATCAACCCAAAGACAAAGGATATCTACTCAAAACATCATAAGATGGCAACACATCATTGGATCATAATATGTGGCATAAAGCACTATGTTCAAGTAGGGATTACAGCGGGGTGTGGGAGAGTGGACCGCGCAAAAGAGATGAGGATGGTGATGATGATGGTGATGTTGATGAAGTTGATCACCGCGGTGATGATTCCCCTCCCGATGGCACTCCGGCACCACCGAGAGAGAGGAGGAGAAGTTGTCCCCCTTGTGCTTCCTCCTCCATGGCCTCCCCCCTGGATGGGGAGAGGTTCCCCCTCTGGTCCTTGGCCTTCATGGAAATGATGGCCCCTCCGAGATCCTTCCCCATGGCCTCCTGTGCTGGTGGCCCCCTACGGCAGGGTGCCATAGAGGGCCTAGATTGATTTCTCGTGGCTACAGAGGCTTGCGGCGGCGGAACTTTTGATCTAGGTTATTTTCTGGAGGTTTGGGTATTTATAGAAGAGGTTGGTGTCAATGACAAGTCAAGGGGCCCCACAGGGAGTCCACGAGGCACAGGGGCGCACCCTAGGGGGGTGGGCACGCCCCCACTCTCGTGGAGACCACGGGACTCCCCTTCGGTAGATTTTTGTTCCAGTATTTTTTATATTTTCCCTAAAAAATCTGCGTTGATTTTTAGCGCATTCCGAGAACTTTTATTTCTGCAAAAAAAACAACAACACCACGGTAGTTATGCTGAAAACAACGCCAGTCCGGGTTAGTTCTAATCAAATCATACCAAAATCATATAAAACTATTGTAAACATGTCATGAATACTTCATAAATTGTAGATACGTTGGAGACGTATCAGCATCCCCAAGCTTAATTCCTGCTCGTCCTCGAGTAGGTAAATGATAAAAGAAATAATTTATGAAGTGTGAGTGCTAGCAAGCGCTTAAGTTTGATCAATGATAGTTTCAATCAATTTTTCTAGCATCATTATATATCATAACAGTAGCTCAACTCATAAAACTTTTGATGATCAAGTAACAAGCTATTCACAAGTTAAAGTATAGGTCATAAAATTTCTTGAAAACTAACAAACCATGCTCTTAGTCATCAAACAATTGCAATTCATCTTACTTTTGGGAAGGGTCTATGTAAGAGCTTTGGTTCAGCAAAATCCACATACTCAACCATCATTTAATCTTTCACAATTGCTAACACTCATGTGATATTTATGGTTTCAAAGTTTCAATCGGACATAGAGAAAGATAGGGGCTTATAGTTTCGCCTCCCGACCTTTTACCTCAAGGGTAATGTAACCAATAATAATTTATGAAAACCTACATCCAAGTGGATATATATATCCGGATCGTTCCAACACAAAGTGCTTTCCAAAGGAAAAAGTGTAAAAAGGAAAGGTGATGATCACCATGACTCTTGAATAAGGGTAGAAGATAAAAGTAACAGATAGGCCCTTCGTAGAGGGAAGCATAGGTTGTCATGCGCTTTTATGGTTGGATGCACAAAATCTTAATGCAAAAGAACGTCACTTTATATTGCCGCTTGTGATAAAGACCTTTATTATGTAGTCTGTCGCTTTTATTTCTTCTCTATCACAAGTTCGTATAAAGCTTATTTTCTTTGCACTAATAGATCATACATATTTAAGAAGCAATTTCTATTGCATGCACGATGACAACTTACATGAAGGATGTTACTCAATCCATAGGTAGGTATGGTGGACTCTCATGGCAAAACTGGTTTAAGGGATGTTTGGAAGCACAAGTAGTATCTCTACTTGATGCAAAGAATTTGGCTAGCATGAGAGGGAAAGGCAAGCTCAACATGTTGGATTATCCAAGACAATATAACTTTTAGGATATAGGAAAACATAACCCATTAAGTTGTCTTCCTTGTCGAACATCAACCTTTTACCATGTCATATTTTAATGACTGCTCACAATTACAAAAGATGTCCAAGATAGTATATTTATACGTGAAATCTCTCTTCCTTTAATATTCTTTCATGAATTGTTCAAGTGACCAATGGTGCGTTTGCTGACTTTCAATAAGTTTACTACCTATACTTATTATGTGTGAAGTCATTACTCCCCGTGTTATAATCATATGAAACATATATAAGTTTAGATTTATGATATTCAATTCATTCAACCATTTACTCATAGGATATACGTGAAGCACGTGAGTAAATGGCAAACTACTCCAAAAAGATATAAGTGAAGAACACTGAGTAGTCAAATAATTAACTAGCCATGGGAGGATTCTTTTTCATTCAAGATTTCAGCTCCAATGATTTTATTCAAACAGCAAGTAAAATGAAAATACGCTCCAAGCAAAACACATGTCATGTGAAGAATAAAAATATAGCTCCGAGTAAGGTATACCGATGGTTTTGAAGATGAAAGAGGGGATGCCTTCCGGGGCATCCCCAAGCTTAGGCGCTTGAGTCTTCCTTGAATATTATCATGGGGTGCCTTGGGCATCCCCAAGCTTAGAGTCTTTCCACTCCTTATTCTCCTCATATCGATATCTCACTCAAAACTTGAAAACTTCAATCCCACAAAACTTAACGGAACTTCGTGAGATGGGTTAGTATGATAAAGAGTAAATCATTCACTTTGGTACTGTCAAAGACAAGATTCATAATTTTTCTCACACAATTCCTACTGTATAATATCATTTCTACAATTTATATTGAGCAATATAAGCCATAGAAACTAGAAAACAAGTAAACTATACATTAAAAACAGAATCTGCTAGAAACAGAACAGTCTGTAATGATCTGAACAACAACCATACTTCTGCTACTCAAAAAATTCTGAAATAAATTGGTGGACGTGAGTAATTTGTTTGTTAATCTTCTTCAAAAATAATCAACTCAAAAGCAATCTTCGGTAAAATATGACAGCTAAACTCGTGAGCGCAAAGTTTCTGCTTTTTTACAGCAAGATCACTTTAACTTTCACCCAAGTCTTCCCAAAGGTCTTACTTGGCACTCTTTTGAAATAAAAGATATAAAACATGATTAATACAGTAGCTTAATCATGTGGACACACAAAAACAGTAAAGGTAAATATTGGGTTGTCTTCCAACAAGCGCTTTTCTTTAATGCCTTTTAGCTAGGCATGATGATTTCAGTGATGCTCACATAAAAGATAAGAATTGAAACATAAAGAGAGCATCATGAAAAATATGACTAGCAAATTTAAACCTAACCCACTTCGTATGCCTAGGGATTTTGTGAGCACACAATTTAAGGGAACAAGAATCAACTAGCATTGGATGGCAAAACAAGTATAACTTCGAAACTTTAAGCACATAGAGAGGAAACTTGATATTATTGCAACTCCTACAAGCATATATTCCTCCCTCATAATAATTTTCAGTAGTATCATGAATGTGTTTAACAATACAACCACCACATAAAGAATTCTTTTCATGATCTACAAGCATATAAATTTTACTACTCTCCACATAAGCAAAAATTCTTCTCATTCAAAATAGTGGGAGCAAACTCAACAAAATAACCGTCATGTGAGGCATAATCCAATTGAAAATTAAAATCATGATGACAAGTTTCATGGTTAAGATTATTCTTTATAGCATACATGTCATCACATTAATCATCATAGATAACAACTTTGTTCTCATAATCAATTGGAACCTCTTCCGAAATAGTGGAATCATTACTAACTAAAGTTGACACTCTTCCAAATCCACTTTCATCAATATCACACTAAGATTCAACACCCACCAAAATAGTGGGATCACTAATTCCTAAAGTTGACACTCTTCCAAACCCACCTTAGATGATAGTATTATTCATATTCCAAAAGATATAAGTGAAGATCATGGAGCATTATACAATTACTATAGACTAAACAATATCCATGCTCAAAATATGTAAGTGAAGCACACGAAGCATTCTGTAAAACCATACTCAAAAGATATAAGTGAAGAACATGAAGCATTCTATAAATCAATGTAGGGCTGTATCATACTAGCATGGTTCCTAAAGAAAAATAAAAACACAAGGGACACAAATCATGTGAACAAAACAAAAACCAAGGTATACCGATAATTGTTGAAGAAGAAAGATGGGATGCCAACCGGGGCATCCCCAAGCTTAGATGCTTGACTATCCTTGAAGTATTTACTTGGGGTGCCTTGGGCATCCCCAAGATTGAACTCTTGCCTCTATTTATTATTCTCACATCGGTAACTCCTCATTCTTCGAACACTTCATCCACACAAAACTTAACAAAAACTTTGTGAGATTTGTTAGTATAATAAAGCAAATCACAACCTTTAGGTACTGTTGCAAACTCTTTTAAATTTAATATTAGCACTTTATGTACTGTATTCCAACTTTACCATGCTTCATACCCCCCGATACTACCCATGGATTCATCAAAATAAGCGAACAACACATAGAAAACAGAATCTGTCAAAAACAGGACAGTCTGTAGTAATATGTAAATTTAGTAAACTTCTGTAACTCCAAAAAAATCTAAATAATACATTAAAATTTTAAAAAATTGTACAGAAGTAATGTTCAAAAAGTTTCAGACCCATTTGACTTTCCAGTAAAAAATGTAAATTCACGCGCTACAGCCAAAGTTTCTGTTTTTGTACTGCACATAGTAAACAAGCAATCTAATCATCCTAAAACCAAAGCTTGGCACATTATTTTTATAATAGAAAGGGTATATACAAGGGAATAATTATTTACAGAGAAACTTCCATGAAAAATTCTACATTGTTTCCATGATCATGAACACAAGTGCTCAAGGTCGACCCTCACTTCTCCAATGCATAACTTTCCAATCACTTCTCTTCTTGAAAAACTTTTTAGGCATATGAGGCAAGTGCATCTTTTTGTATTTTCATTTTTTTGATTTTTTTGTATGTTTCACCCATAAGCAAATAAAAAAGGGAAAACAAAAATTACTTAGTGAAGAAAGCAAACAAGCGCACACGAGAATATCAACCCCACGCTATTGCTCCCCGGCAACGGCGCCAGAAAAGAGCTTGATAATCCCCAAGTGCAGGGAATCATCGTAGTAAATTCCAAAGGTGGAAGTGATAAGCATGGAGTGTCGAACCCACAAGGAGCTAAAGGCAAGATCAATATTCTCTCAAGTCCTATCTACCACTGATACGAATCTACGTACACCGAATATTTGCTTCCAACTAGAAACAAGAAATAAAACTACATTGTGGGTTTGAAGAGGATAACTTTGTATGATATCGAAGAGCTAAAATATAAAAGTAGGTGGTGTTATCATAAATTTAGAATATATTACTAAATATTATAAATAGCGAGTGTGGAATAATGATGGGCTGGTGTGCGGAATTATCCTACACAATTGTTAACAAGATCGGTAATCACTATTGCAATTTCATATGAGCGAGAGGCATAAGCTAACATACTTTCTCTTCTTGGATCATATGCACTTATTATTGGAACTCTAGCAAGCATCCGCAACTACTAAAGATCATTAAGGTAAAAGCCAACCATAGAATTTACATATCAAGTCCCCTTTATTCCCATATGCCATGACCCACTTATCCGTGTTTATGCTTCTGTCACTCAAGCAACACAGACAATAAGTAAACCATGGACATATTGCAACACCCTACAGCGGGAATCCCTCACGCTTGCGCGACACGGAGGGAACAATAGGACAGCACCAAAATAAATAATACAACTCATACCAATCTAGACCATCAATCAACCCAAAGACAAAGGATATCTACTCAAAACATCATAAGATGGCAACACATCATTGGATCATAATATGCAGCATAAAGCACTATGTTCAAGTAGGGATTACAACGGGGTGTGGGAGAGTGGACCCCACAAAAGAGATGAGGATGGTGATGATGATGGTGATGTTGATGAAGATGATCACCGCGATGATGATTCCCCTCCCGATGGCACTCCGGCGCCACAGAGAGAGAGGAGGAGAAGTTCTCCCCCTTGTGCTTCCTTCTGCATGGCCTCCCCCCTAGATGGGGAGAGGTTCCCCCTCTGGTCCTTGGCCTTCATGGTGATGATGGCCCCTCCGAGATCCTTCCCCATGGCCTCCGGTGATGATGGCCCCCTCCGGCAGGGTGCCAGAGAGGGCCTAGATTGATTTATCGTGGCTACAGAGGCTTGCGGCAGCAGAACTTCCGATCTAGGTTATTTTCTGGAGGTTTGGGTATTTATAGAAGAGGTTGGCGTTGAGGACAAGTCAAGGGGACCCACAGGGAGTCCACGAGGCACAGGGGCGCGCCCCAGGGGGGTGGGCGCGCCCCCACCCTCGTTGAGCCCACGGGACTCCCCTCCGGTAGATTTTTGTTCCAGTATTTCTTATATTTTCCCAAAAAAATCTCCGTTGATTTTCAGCGCATTCCGAAAACTTTTATTTCTGCACAAAAACAACACCACGGTAGTTCTGCTGAAAACAGCGTTAGTCCGGGTTAGTTCTAATCAAATCATACCAAAATCATATAAAACTATTGTAAACATGGCATGAATACTTCATAAATTATAAATACGTTGGAGACATATCAATCTATGATGATGATGAAGATACAAGTGGTGAAGGAATGGCAACGGCCACCGTGGCTATTGCCACCTCTTCTCCAACCAAGGCGTCTCTCTTTGATGCCCCCAATGAGAACCTCATTGCCAAGTGCCTCATGGCCAAAGGTACTAACAAGGTGGATGAGAACAAATTTGATAAGTTCTTGAGTATGCTAAGAGGTGAGACCAAGAAGCACTTTTTTGCTCTCTTGGAGCAACTTGGTGAGGCCAATGATATCATTGAGCAATAGAGAGATTAAATTGATTTTACAAAATACTGTTAATAGATCTAGAAATAATTGGCGAAGAAACTTGATGATGCATTATGGGTTTATAGAACTGCTTATAAAGACCTTATGGGTATGTCTCCGTATAAAATAGTTTATGGAAAAGCAAGTCACTTACCTCTTGAACTAGAAAATAAAGCTTACTAGGCAATCAAAGAGCTCAACTATGATTTCAAACTTGCCGGTGAGAAGAGGTTATTTGACATAAGCTCGCTTGATGAATGAAGAACCCAAGCCTATGAGAATGCCAAGTTCTTTAAAGAAAAAGTTAAAAGATGGCATGACAAAAGGATACAAAAGCGTGAGTTTAATGTAGGCGATCATGTTTTTCTATGCAACTCTCATTTAAGATTTTTTGCAGGAAAGCTTCTCTCCAAATGGGAAGGTCCTTACATATTGAGGAGGTCTATCGTTCCGGTGCCATCAAAATCAACAACGCCGAAGGTACAAATCCAAAGGTGGTAAACGGTCAAAGAATCAAACATTATATCTCAGGTACTCCCATAAATATTGAGACCATTATAATTAATACAATAACACCAGAGGAGTACATAAGGGACACTTTCCAGAACATTTCAAACTCCGAAAAGGAGTATGTGGTACCGTAAGTAAACCGACTCCAAAACGTTTACAAAGGCAATTTTTCTCCGTTTTGGAATATTTAAAAAATAGGAAAAATTAAAAGCAGTCTGAATTGTGCACCGGAAGTGGCAAGGTAGGTGGGCACGCCCTACCCCCCTGGGTGCGCCCCTATGCCTTGCTGCCACCTCGTGTGCCCTCTGGACTCTGTTTCCTTGCACAATACTTATTTTGGTCGGTAAAAATTCATTATATAATCTCCCGAAGGTTTTGAGCACCATACCACGACGAAATCCTCTGTTCTTGTGTTTAGCTAATTCTGTAGCAGATTTGGAGCAAGATGTCTTTGCAAGCTTAGGAAGGAGAGAGCTATATAGCTGATTATATCACAAGCCCAAAGGCCTACGGGGATGTGGAGCATTATGGTTGGACCACAGAGGAATAAAAAGACTATGATTCAAAGGGAAAGGAGGAGACAAGCTCAGATGAAGATGAAGTCCCACTACCTCAACCTAGGGACATGCACGTGGAGTTCAAAAAGTTAAGTCTCCCTAATAAAGTAAAGAAACCTAAGATCGAGTTATCCCTTTTCGTCACTTGCGGGAAAACAAAGAGGAACTATGTAAAAACATATTAAGGAGATCGATGACTTAAGGGAGGAAAATACTATCCTCAAGCGCAAGCTGAGGAAGAAGGACACTACATCAACGACCCCATCATCATCACCTCCAAAGAAAAAGACATAAATACATGGGTATGGGCAGTCCCCTTGGAAACTGCCGAGTTTGGGGGAGGTGCCCCTGTATCGTATCACCACCAAGTAGAGATACTACTTCTGCTCCCAAACATCCTTTAAACCAGTCTTGCCATGAGGGTACACCATACCTACCTATGGATTGAGTAATATCCTTCAAGTAACTTGTCATCGGTGCAAGCAATAAAAATTGCTCCCTAAATATATACGCTCTATTAGTGTGAAGAAAATAAGCTTTATACAAACTTGTGATATGGAAGAAATAAAAGCGACAGACTGCATAATAAAGTTCTTTATCACAAGAGGCAATATAAAGTAACGTTCTTTTGCATTAAGATTTTGTGCATCCAACCATAAAAGCGCATGACAACCTATGCTTCCCTCCGCAAAGGGTCTATCTTTTACTGTAATTTTCTGGCCTTATATAAGAGTCATGGTGATCTTCACCTTTCCTTTTTACACTTTTTATTTCTGGCAAGCACTATGTGTTGGAGAAAGATAACTATTTGGATCACGGCTCTCTCTATATAGGGAGCGACGGGACGGGATCCTTCCGAACTCCCAAATCGGTACAGTGGAAAAAAAGGGGAAAAATCTCCACACATCCCTGACCACGATCCCCACAATCCCCTCCTGCCCTCTGCTATGAACCACAGCACACTGCCACCACCGCCTCCCTCCTAGCCGGCGCGGCCACCGCTGGCTCCCTCCCTGGCCGGCGCGGCCACCGCCGCCTCCCTCCTGACCGGCGCGGCCACCGCCGCCTCCCTCCTGGCCGGCTCCCTCCACCCGCGCAGCCACCCCGCCTCCCTCCCTGCCCCGCGCAACCACCGTCACCTCCTTTCTCGGCCCGCGTAGCTGCCACACCCCCACTCCTCCCGCAGCCGAGCCCCTTCCTTGGATCCCTGATCCCCACGCCGGTGCACGCCCTCCCCGGAGAAACCCGCTGCCGCGCCCTCATCCTCACCTCCAAGCACCTGCCTCCGCGAATCCGCTCCCCCAACGAGGCTGCATGTGAGCACCCCATAGGCAGAGCTCCCGCCGGTGGAGCTTTTCCCTGCCACAACGTTGCCTATTCCCGGCGGGGATCCGCTCCCGCAGAGTCCAAGCCGTTCGTCGACGGCACCGCATGCCGTTCACCTTGGCCGATGTCAGGAGCCCCTCTTGATGGTTATGCGGGCCTGCCCCTGGACCGGTACATGGGCCAGGCCCATCAGACTACCAAAGCTGAAGACTACAAGTACCAGCCAGCGGACGACGCCCTAGTTATCCAGTGGATCACGGCACGGAACAACGGCGGCTCCTCTCTCTTTCCCCTTTTACCTTTCTTCCTCATCGGTTCCTCTCAAGAGCGCTTCCTCCATTCGTGTAATTGATGATTTGTAATCTGCTACTACCACAGAGAGTGTAGATCGAACCATGTATCCCATCTAGTCCCTTACGTCTGGTATACAGAGGCAGGCCACCACCCTTCCACCCCTCAATTTTCCCCAATTTTTTCGTCCACACCCGATTCCTCCGTTCCACCAGCGACGACGCCATGCCCGCCGTCAAACCACCTGAGTGGGATGCCATGTCTGCCAAGGAGCAGTTGTTGTGGTATCTCGAGAGGTTATGTGCTCAGGCAGACGAGATGAGCTCAGCGTTAGGTATTGCACGAGTGGGTGACCCTCCCGTGGTCACCTCGCTTGTCGATCTGGCGGCCTCAACCACGATGGATGCCTCACCTGCGCCCGTCCCCGACGTCTCCTCATCCACCACCAAGTCCACAGAGGTCCTCAAGGTCATCTGTGATGCGTCCATTGCCTGCATTGTCAGGGCGCCCATCAAATGTTCGATGGATGGATCGACCCAAGTCTCTACCATCGTCAGCCTCAACGAGATCCAGGACGCCACCACCACCGTCCACCCCGAGCCCATGGTCGATCTCATCCACCAGGAGGTCGCCGCCGAGATCGCCACCCTGGTGCCAACCACCACCAACGTCATCCCCAAGACCAGCGTGCAGGAGCGGGACAACTCGCCACTACCCTCCATCCACACCTCCAACCAAGTAGCGAGCGAGGCAGACCATAGTGCGGTCCTCATCGTTCCCAGCAACTTGGTTGCACTAGAGCCAGCTAAGTGCTCGGCAGGATGCCCCGCCCATGTCGAATAACAACCATGGCCATCACCGGTACAAGTGAAGATCAAGCACAGGGGACACGTATTCAGGCCAAGACCATGGCCATCGTTCAAGTATCATTCAGGTGCAGGCTGTTGCAAGGAGCCATGTTCAGAGCGTTTAGGCAAGACAGTGGTGAAGACAAAATCGGGCAATGGAAGCTACAATGTGCAGCCAATTGTACTCACAGAGCATCGGCCACATGGTGTTCATCTCGTGGTGGAGAGCAAAGTTTTGCTGCTGTCACCATTGCGGAAGGGAACCAAGACACAACAGTGGCCGCACCCTGTTCAAGTGCAGTTTGCAAAGGATGACATTGTTCTGTTCCGTGGCATCGTTCGTGGATTTATCACTAGTGATTCTGGTTGTGTGTGGTGGCCATCTGACCATCTACCTAGGAGGAGTGAATTGCAGGAATGGTTCTATCATACTCACTTGCAGACTTTGATTGTTACTTGGGAGTTGCAACCATGGCCGTCTTGGAAATTTTCCCTCATAGTTCTTCCAATACTATGAGGTCTTAGTCGCTTCATTGCTGGTGCTGCTACCTTTTCACGCTTGAAGTCCACAGACTTTTCTTGTTGGAAATATCTGTTCTTGGTACACATATCAGTACAGGGGTTGACTGAATGGTGGCATGCATACAAATTCAGTTTTTCTAGTACCGCTCATGTTCATCTGGTAGAGTGGCACAACGTGCTTCTTGCTCATGCAGTAGTACTTCGCACAATGCATAAAAGGGTCGTACAGATTGTGGCACAATTAAGGAACCTCGTACCTACAATTATGCTCAAGAACAACGGTTCAAAAAATTCAGTTGCAGAGCCCATAAGTACAGCTACAGCGGATAAGTATTGTTCAGGTCATTCAGTTATATATCCAAGCAGTGTTCATGAAAGGAGAGTGCAGTATACTGCAGTACAGAGCAAGAAAATCACTAGCAACATTTTCCAATGCATTGGCATTCACTTGGTGGGAAACATGTTTATTCTAACTCGACTCAATCCATTTTACACCCAAGCAGGGGAGCATGTGCGGGTGCTGCAAACCCAACCTCCATGGCAAACCAATTTTGCTACAGAGTTCAGGAGAAACTTGAGAACAAATTCTGAATTTCTGCACATCACTGGTGTTCTTTCGGAGTTGACTCAGGCTTGGGTTGCTACTCAGGATATCAGTACATCTAGCTTTGGGATCCATCTGCTGGGAACTTTGTTGATTATGATTGAGCTAGAGCAGTGCACTGAGACGATTTCTTATATGATAAAACATGGGCTGCTTCCTTTATGCATGAGTGCTACTAGCAGGGCATTGTTGGTGTTACAGCTTGAGAGGACATTATTTCCACGTATGTATTTTCTTGTGGGAAACCTTGCAGCCTATTCAAATTCCTGTGCAATCAATGCCCCTGAGGATTACAGTCATTAACATCCCTTTCTTCAGGTTGTGAAAGAATTTGGAGAATGCTTACCTACAGTGGAGAACAATGGTTTAAATAATTCAGTGGAAGAACTCAAATATGATATATCAGTATGACGCCCAGAGGATTGTGAGTGTGTGATTTTGATGCCGCTCAGCTATGAAGAAGCACTGACTTCGACAATAACTCAACCTGTGAAAAGTCGTTTCAATGGGTTTGCAAGTTCTTGTTGGAGGGTATCTACAGTTCATGAATTTAATTATATGATGTCCAGTGCGACAACTGTCAGATGGGCCACGAGGTTTGGGGCTTTTCTCATGGGCAAGTTACCCTACATATCCTTTTGTTTACCATCGGTCCAACCAAAACACCCATGGCCATCCCCTGTTGCAGCCATGTTCACTCAGCGGCTCTTATTTCCCATGACGACTATTACTGGATTTGTGCCTATTCTTAAGATTTATGTAAGGCTCTCTGAAGTTGGGATTGCTCAATGGCTTGGCAGTAAATCAGGTAGTGCACGTCACCTTCAGAAGTCTTGGGATCCTGGCCCTGGTAACAAAACATTGTCAGTTCAGATTTCTCAGCCATGGGAAGATATTACTCACTGTCAAATAATGTTTCAAGATGACCAACATGTGGTGGACGCCATGTAGTTCTCTTCCGGCTGCCCACAAGAACATTTTCATGGAGGAAACAGTCCTACTTTTGTGAAGATAATCAGTAGGGGAGCACCGGCCATGAGTGGTATGACATTCTCTATAGGCTACAATCAATATCATTTTCAAGAAGGGAGGGGTGTCATCACGGTCACTGCCATCTTTGTCGCTGTCGTCTTTGTGCAAGGCTCTGTTAACCATGAGCACTACCTCAGCTTCGACCACGACGGTGTTGACAAGGGCTACGTCCTCGACGCCTTCTTTGGTGGAGCTTCCATCAGCCACGTCTACTGCTCCTACTTCGTTGAAGTCCACTCCTGTTTTGATCGCCATCATGACTACATCCAGTTCAAGCAAAATCAACTGCAATGGGATCCGGGGGGTTTTGGGTGGCATCGTCTTAGGGTCAAGCCGAATTTCAAGAAAGAAGGGATTTCAGGAGCCCCTCTTGGTGGTTATGCGGGCCTGCCCCTGGACCGGTACATGGGCCGGGCCCATCAGACTACCAAAGCTGAAGACTACAAGTACCAGCCAGTGGACGACGCCCTAGTCATCCAGTGGATCACGGCACGGAACGCCGGCGGCTCCTCTCTCTTTCCCCTTTTACCTTTCTTCCTCCTCGGTTCCTCTCAAGAGCGCTTCCTCCATTCGTGTAATTGATGATTTGTACTCTGCTACTACCACAGAGAGTGTAGATCGAACCATGTATCCCATCTAGTCCCTTACAGCCGGCTGCCGCACGCATGGAGCACACTGACGCTCGCGATGCAGCTCAACTTTGAATTCCCAATGCTCTGCCACCGGCTTACAAGAGTGCGTGTCTGCTGGCCTTCTGTGCTACGCAATCGTATTGCAGCTTGTGCTCACCTCCCGATATTGTACAAGCTAAGCCCTGTATGCACAATTGATTTCTGGAATATGCGCTCCACGCCTCCACTGGTGGCTCATCATGACTAATAGATATTCTTTGTTCTTTTGCAGATGCGCCAATCCCATAGAGACTTGCACTGATGCGCAATAACGCAAGCCTGAAGGAGTTAAACTGACGAAGAAAAGCGGCACTTGATGAATATTCAATTAACTAACGAAAAAGGAGCAACGCCTGAAGCAAATGGTTTTTCTTTAGTGTACATCTGAATGACTACCTATTTTATTAGTTAACAATCCCCTGTTCTATATATTAGGAGCTCCATGACGAGCCATGGAGGCTACGTGAACAAATAGATTTGTCAGTTACTGTTATTTTAATTTGTGTATTTGTATTGCTGCTGATAGAGAAGAAGAATGGCGATGGCATTTTCTCTGAACTTCCATCTACATGTGTGGAGGTTACTGATCAGGCTATGGCTGATACTCTCAACATTTTTCTCCCTCAACATTTTCTTTGTATGTCTGGTCATTTTCAGGCTACAGTTGTTTTCTCTTTGTACATTTTCACCCTAGTGTTCACGCTACAGGAAAGCTCCATGCAGGCTACAACCGTTTTCTCTCTTAACATTTTTCTATGCGTCTGGTCCAATTGCACTATAGTGGCCATAAAAAACCTTTCTTTTCTGCCCTCACACACTTATGAGCCAATCTGTTCATTATTATAGTTTCACTTATATTTGGCGCTTGTTGAATTTCCACATTCGTAAAAACAGAAAAAGGTGTTTTAATGAGTAGTTCAAGGTTACAAAGAATTGAAGTCCAAGTTCATGTAAATTCACATAGAAAATTTCATATATAAAAATAAAAAAGAGAAATTCACAACGCAATAAAAAATGAAATTAAAAAATGTATTGAATTGTGTGAAATTGAGAAAGTTCAAATGGGTTGATAGTAAAAAGTTTATGTTTCCATTTTTTATGATTACCTCATTTCTGAAAATATATGAAAAACACAAAAAGGTTGATACTAAAAACAAAGAAGTTCAAATTAAAATAACACAGTAGTTCGATGTTATGTTACTTGATGTTGACAACAAGAAAAAAATGCATTTTTTTGCGGCAAAATTATGCAAAAAATTACATTGGACTAATGTGCTCTGAAGAAGTGTTAGTGGTGTCCATAAGAACGCAACATTTTTTCTATTTTCCATTCCTTTTTTGTATATGTAAGAATGCATAAAACTTGAGCCGGTCAGGGACATATCATCGAGAAGCTCATGTATAAATGGACTTGTTAACTCTGAAAGTTCAAAATTAATAAAATGGAGAGGTCAAAGAAATTGACAAACAAAAAAGTTCAATCAATTCACATGATTTTTGATGGATATTTCTAATTTATAAAGAAAAACAGAAGTTCAACTTGAAATTAATGAGCGGTTCGATATTTATTATAAACCTAGAATCATTTCCATTACTAAAAGAAATAAAACGAAGAAGGTCAAATTGAAAAATGGAGCAGTTTGATATTATATGTGAAACCTCAATTTTTTAGGTTACTAAAAAAACCAACAAGTTCAATCCAAAATAACAAAGAAGTTCAATTGGAAAAAGCATAGGAGTTTGATATTTATTTAAAAAACTCGGATTTTCCGATTAATAAAGAATAAAAGCAACAAGGTCAATTGAAAATAACGAAGAAGTTCCATATTTCTAGCAAAACTTCAATTTTCACATTTCTAAAAAAATACACAAAGAAGTTCAAATACAAAATTTAGAGAGGTTCGATGTATATAAAAAACTCAGACTTTACCAAAGCGAAATAGAGATAAGTTCGGTTTGATAACTGCCAGAAGTTCATGTACTGCATGGTCTGCGTTTCGTATAAGAAAAAAAAGAATAAAATGGTGAAGTCCGAAATTTTGTTGCTAGAAGTTCAAGTGCTCGGCCCGAGAAAGCTCAAAATTCTTGTGAGAGAGGTTAAACAAAAATACGTGATAGAAATTCAAGACGAAAACAACGGGAAGTTCCACTAATACACAAAATACGTTTCAGACAGGAAAATAGGAATAGAAAACAAAAAGATTAAAATGTTTTTTGCAAGAAGTTCACGTGCTACTCCCGGTGAAGTTCAAGGCCTCTAGTGTGAGACGTCCGACCATCAGTTACATGTAAAAACAGGCAAAAACAACGTTGTTTTACGCATTCAAAAATATATTTTGAACCGTTCTGAGTATGAAAAAATGATCAACACCAAAAAGTTGTGTGTTTACAGCAGCTTTCCATCGGTATATCACTTGCTTAATTCCGGTGAGTGAATGAAGAGCTACGAGCAAAAAAAAGCACGTGAAAAACAGAGTGAAGTTCAAGCAGAACTGCTACAGAAGTTCAAGTACTTCACGCGATTCATTTTCGACGAATCTGTTTCGCGATAAAGGAAGAACGAGTGATCTCACTGTTTCTAAAATTACTTGAAAATGGCTGGGAATCAGAGAAAATCATTAACATGAAAAAGTTCTGCATTTTTCATAGCTTTTGAACTGTATATTATTCGCTCCATTCTGACAAAGTTTGTAGAAATTACCATGAAAATATGTTTTTACCATTTTCAAAACTGACTCAAAATTGTATGAAATTGGGAGAAACAGTACATATCAAAAAGTTTCGCATTTACTCAAGCTTTCCAACGCCATATCATTTGCTGCATTCGGACATATAGTTAAAAAATTAGATCGAAAATACGAACTCGATGGAACTTGTACTGTTTTCTAAATTACTCTTAAACCGTTCAAAATTAGGAAAAATTTCAACATGAAGAAGTAGCGCATTTTTATAATCTTTCCAACACCATATTACTTGGCTCAATTGGATTAGCCGTTTAGAAATGGTATTGAAAATATGAAATCGGCTATTCGGTTTGCGAAATTTTACGTTTTTGCAAATTACTATTTAACCATAGGGACTTAGAGAAAACTTTCAACATGTGGAAGGAGCGGTTTTGAAGCAGCTTTCCAACACCATATTATTTGCCTCATTCCAATAAACGGTTTAGAAATACGATCGAAAGTATGATTGACATTTTTTTGTGAAGAAAAAACGGTTCTCAAAACTGCTCTTAAACCACTTACATTTTGACAAAAATTTAATTTGGGTCATGATACTGGTGTCCATAGCTTTCCAATGGTATATCGCAAGCCCCGTTTGGGCAATGCTGGTGGAAATTCAACCTAGTTCAGAGGGAAGTTCAGGTCGAACAACTCGGCAGTAAAATTGCAACAGAGACATGTTTCATCACGACCCGAGAGCAAATCCGCCAACGAGCGAGATTCATACTTAAAACGGGCATATAGTTGCTAGAAATAGATTGCAGATTACACTTACATCACATAGAAGACGACTAATCAGAAAAATTCACGCGGGGAGACATAGTTGCGAAGATAGCCCAAAGGTCGGGTTCGTACAGAGGGAAGTTCAGGCGTGTAACTCAGGAAGTTCTGGTTGTGATCAGAATATTATTCTGATCCCGTTATTAGAATAGTGTTTATATATATATATATATATATATACATACATACATACATATATATATATATATATATCCACTCGAATGTAGGTTGTCATAAAGTATTATTGTTAACATTAGCCTTGAGGTAAAAGGTTGGGAGGTAAAACTATAAGCCCATATCTTTCTCTGTGTCCGACCGAAGCTTTGAACCCATAAGTATCACGTGAGTGTTAGCAATTATGAAAGATTAAATGATAGTTGAGTATGTGGACTTGCTGAAAAGCTCTTATAATTGACCCTTTCCGATATTATGATAAATTGCAATTGCTTCAATGACTGAGATAATAGTTTGTTAGTTTTCAATGAATTTTCTGACTCATACTTTACCTTGTGAATGAATTGTTACTTTGGCATAAGAAATTATATGACATTATATGTTGATGTTCTAAAAAGATGATCATGATGCCCTCATGTACATATTTTATTTTATTAACACCTCTATCTCTAAACATGTGGACATATTTTTCGATATCGACTTTCGCTTGAGGACAAGCGAGGTCTAAGCTTGGGGGAGTTGATACGTCCATTTTGCATCATGCTTTTATATTGATATTTATTGCGTTATGGGATGTTATTACACATTATGGCACAATACTTATGCCTTTTCTCTCTTATTTTACAAGGTTTACACAAAGAGGGAGAATGCTGGCAGCTGGAATTCTGGAGCAAAAAGGAGCAAATCTGAGAGACCTATTTTGCACAACTCCAAAAGTCCTGAAACTTCACGGAGAACTGTTTTGGAATATATAAAAAATATTGGGAGAAGAAAGCACATGGGGGCACCCACCAGTCAACCACAAGGGTGGGGGGCGCGCCCTACCCCCTGCCTTG
This sequence comes from Triticum aestivum, assembly GCF_018294505.1. NCBI lineage: Eukaryota > Viridiplantae > Streptophyta > Magnoliopsida > Poales > Poaceae > Triticum > Triticum aestivum. The sequence goes on along the minus strand of NC_057810.1, from coordinate 356,628,809 downwards.
CCGCCAGCCTGGCAGGCCCCCGGTGCCCATATTTTGCTATATGAAGGGTTTTTGCCTGGAAAAAATAAAGAGGAAGATTTCGGGACAATGAAACATCGGTCCCGCTCATAGCGCTTGTTGATTTTCACCTAGATCAGATTCTATGCAGCAGTGGGGAAGAGCTATTTATACTTTTTTTTGAGAATTCCATTTCTTCCTGCCGCACCCCAATTCTTTCCTAGCGCCACCATCTCGAGGCAGAACTTGGGCAAAACCAATCTAGGGCTCTAGTGGAGTTGTTCTGCCAGGAAACTTCCCTCTGGGAGGGGGAAATCATCGCCATCGTCATCACCAACGATCCTCTCATCGAGAGGGGGTCAATCTCCATCAACATCTTCACCAGCACCATCTCCTCTCAAACCCTAGTTCACCTCTTGTATTCGATCTTTGTCTCAAAACCTCAGATTGGTACCTGTGGGTTGCTAGTAGCACTAGTAGAAAAACCCTCATTCGTCCCGGTTCGTGAGGGCTATTGGTCCTGGTTCCCGAACCGGGACTAAAGGGTCGTCACTAAAGCCCTGACCCTTTAGTCCCGGTTCGCCAAGGAACCGGGACAGATGGGGACTCCACGTGGCCGCTACCGCTTGCCCAGGCCGGGGGCCTTTTGTCCCGGTTGGTGCCACCAACCGGGACCAAAAGGCTTCCACGCATCAGCATTTCAGAGGCTTGGCTTTTTGTTTTTTTTTGAAGGGGGGGGGGGTGGGGGGTTTTGTAGGGTTAATTTACGGGGTTTCATATATTGTATTAGATAGCTAATAGATACAAGTGTCCTCTCTTATCTCCGTGCTTGGTCGATGCTACGTATAAAGAGGACTCGACACGCTAGCTAGCTAGTAAGCAAATGAAGGAAACTATTAAGTATACAGAAGATCGTCATGAAGATATACAGAAGTGATCAACCTCTTCTTCTCCGAGAGATTGGTCGAACAACAAGTTTTCATATATCTTACTGATGCTATTGGCTACATATATATATATATATATATATATACAATGTGTAAGATCTTTTACAATACCCTAACATACGAACTATACCTCCACATGCATTGTGGTATTCTCCGGCTTTATTGATGACCTGGTCAAGAAAGAATCCAGCCAATTCCTCTTGAAATGCTCGCATGCGATCTGCGGTAGGAGTTCATCCCGCATCTACCACATCTAATTTCAAGAAGTGGGTCAATACATATATATGAATGAAACTGAACACAAATGATGGTAATAAAATAAAATAGTGAATATTATTGCTTACGCACTTCATATTGTCTTTTTGAGTAGCCCCGCCTATTCTTGGCCGTCGCGTTGTAGATGAACTCGGAGACGTAGTATCCATAGTAATTAGTCCTGGCTTTCTGCCACAAGCACTTTATGAGAAATAGAGGTCAATCAAGCTGATAATGAAGCATTATAAATGGCATTGATGATATATAGTAGTTAGAATCAACGGGAGATGCGCGGAACAGCTAGCTAGGCGAGTAGTACTTACTTTCGGGTATTTCCATACCAGATCCCACGGCAATGAAGTAACTTGTGCGGTGAATACTTTCCAAACCCTGCGAGACAAATAAAACAATTACTTGATATCGTGAAATGAACAAAGTTGCTGATATGGTGCGATAATGATCGAATCAACTTACTTCTCGAGCATCTGATACATGGCCGCATACTCCTTGGGATTTTTTCATCTCGAGTCTAAGACGTTTACTAGTCCCTGCTCAAGATTAATCTCTAGGAGAATATAGTGGAAGTTGCGCACGCATGCATAACTCATCAATTACATTAATTAATATAACAGTAATAATTTAGGGAAACTGAATATGCACAAGACAGTAACACTCACTTGAAGCTGTAAGGAAAGGGTATTGTATCTTTGTTTTGATTTATTAACAAAGATCGTAGTAAGTTGTCCTTGGTTTCTTTGGCATTATATTTAACCGTAAATTCATCTATGAGATTTGTGTTAATGAACCCAATATCATACATTTCATTTTGTCTGCATTCGATGATCTTCAATCTGCATAATATAGTGAGGATAATTATATATACATACAATGAAAGAACTGAGCTATATATAGAGACTTATTGACAAAAGTAGTACTTACAGACAGTAGCAAGTGACCGTTAATTTATCGAGGGCCTTTAGATTGAAAAACTGGAAGAACTCCTCAAACGGAACAGACAACTCCTCAATTCCAACGAGGTCGTGCACATCCTCTTTAACTTTCAGCGTCAAAGTATCAATTTTATTCCCAGCTGACAGCGCCTTTCTGCAGGTTTCCATGTACCAATCATGGAATCTTCGCATCATCGTTGTTAGAGTAGTTCCATCTTTGACCAGAGGCTTCCCGTACTCATATTTGAATAAGTCTGGCTCCATTATATCAAAATGTGCATCATCGTAATCTCCAGGATTGGTACCGGCCAAGACCCCCGGATGATTAGCGACGATATTGCTAGACACCTTGAGCGGGGGGCATGATTGGTTCGCTTGTTCGCCGAGCTGGGTAATTTTTTCCCAGTTCTTCGTTCTTGTAACCTTTTTTCACTGCAAGTACTTCCCGACCGCTTCACTTCCTTATATGTCTTTTCAGTAATGCGCTCATAGTTGGTTTTTGGTGGAGACGGTGGTGGTCACTGCAGGGCATCCAAAGTGCGCTTCGCTTTAACCGGATATATCTTCTCCTCCAGAGGTGGATGTCTCTTAGCTCTTTGTGTTGCGAAGTAGCCCTCACTTGGGCTTAACAGATCTCCTCGTTTTCGTTCTGGGTCCTCTCGTATGGTAACTTCTCTAGAGTCTTGAGAGATGGACCGAATCTGTATTGCCTCCCGCTTGTACTGCTAGACGCCGGAGCAGGCCAAACGGCTGCGGCTTTCTTCTTTAGTTGCTTACAAGGCGGAGGAGAAGGACTGCGATGTTCCGGAGCAGCCGAAGCGGCGGCGGGTCTCTTCCACCCTTGCTGACGAGGCGGAGAAGGAGGAGGCTGGCTGGTTAGGCGCGCCGGCGCAGGCAGAGAAGGAGGTGGAGTGCCGCCACATGCCGGAGAAGGACGCGGAGTGCCCTAATCACTCGCTAGAGGAGCAGGCGAAGGAGGAGGAGGCGGACTGCCGCCACGCGCCGGAGAAGGAGGCGGAGTGCCTTGATCACTCGCTGGAGGAGCAGGCGGAGGAGGAGGCAGAGGCGTCCAGTTCGGAAGGTTGATGAGCTCCTTCCTCCATAGGCATGGAGTCTTCAAAGCAGAACCCAGCCGAGTGTCCCCTTCACCGGTAGGGTGGTCACGCATGAGCTCTTCAAATCCCTCCGTTATTTCTTCCACCATCACCCTAGCATATCCTTCTGGAATTGGACGACAGTGAAAAGTTGCGCCGAGTTCAGGAGGTAGAACAGAGCCGACAGCCATCTTGACTTTGTACTTCTCCCATTGTGTCATAAGGTGGCAATGTTGAGACTCTGTGATAGCATCCACAGGGTAGCTAGCAGGAGCCGTGGAGACAGGCTCCAGCTGAAGCTACTCGGTGGAAGCCATGCTGCTTCTCCACTGAGATGGCGGGGTAGCTTTGGCAGGTCACTTGCTTCGAACTGCATCTCGTTCCTCTAGCTTCTGTACCCTTGAGTGCAGCTCCTGCAGTTCGCTCTGCTCCACCTTCCTCCTCCTCTCTTGGCATTTGTAACCGCCTGTGTCCGGAAACCCAGCCTTCCACAGAACAGAGCCTGGCGTGCCTCGTGTCCGTCCGTGGTGCTCAGGATTCCCAAGGGCCATTGTGAGCTCATCCTTCTCTCTGTCTGGAACGAACGCCCCTTCCTGTGCTACGTTAATATAGTGCTGAAGCATCGTGAGGGGTATTCGCAGTTGCTCCCTCGTCCAAACGCACTTCCCTGTTACAGGGTCCAAGGTTCCGCCAACCCCGAAGAACCAAGTCCGACAACGGTCTGGCCAGTTCAATATCTCTGGTTCGACCCCTTTATCAAGCAGGTCGTTCTCAGCCTTGGCCCACAATGGTCAGGCTTTGAGGTAGCCACCTGAACCCATGCGATGGTGATGGTCCTTCTTCGCAACATTTATCTTGTTTATGGCTGACATCTTCTTACTCCTCTCCGATGTCTTGTTGGCCACAAATGCATCCCATTGATCTCTGAGCTTCTCGTACCAGCCGATGAATTCTGGTGTCTTTTTTTGGTCGACAGACTTTGCTTTCAGGTCATTCTTCCACTTCCTGAATAGATCTGCCATCTTCTTGAGAGAAAAGGACTTGATCAATGGCTCTTTAACTGGATTCTCCAGATCATCCTCTTCCGGTAGGGTGAAATTTACCTTCAGCGCTTTCCAAAGATCAGCTTTCTATCTATCTTCGACAAAAGAAACTTGAAGCTCTTCATGCTTAGGCTGATTCCATAGCTCTATGATGATCAGGATCATGTCCCTAACAAGAACCCTGCACTGAGCAGTAAATGCCTCCTTGGTCCGGAGGGGTTCAATCGGTTGGCCATCATGCGCGATTGCTGTGATCGTGAACCTTTCATCTGATCACAACTTTTTCTTCGGGCCTCGTCTCTTTACCGAAGTTTTGCTCGATCCGGAGGGCTAGAAATAAGAATAAAGATGAGAGTTAATATGTGTAGATACCAAAACAATGAATGCATCAATTAGCTATAGTCAGCATAGGCTTAATTAATATATATACCTGGACGGACTCTGTTCGGTCATCGGAGCCGTCACCACGACCTCCTTCTTGGATCGGCATTCGGTTACCGGTCACGGTCTCCTCCGTTGTTCGAGGACCATAGCCTGCTTCTTCACCCTCTCCTTCCAGACCATCGCTTTCGTTGAGATACGACATGACATCAGCTCCGGCTACAATTATGTCCCCCAACACCCATTCTGCTTCCTCGTCTCGGCCGTGCTCCATAGTATCTGCAAATATTACAACATGGCAATTATTATACAAACATGAAAGATGGATATATTAGTGGCAAACGTAGACCTAGCTATAGCTATTCACAACAAGGAAATATATTAATTAATGGCCTCGATGCTTCTCTAAGGTTTGGGGTGGCCTCGACAATGCTTAAAGGGATCGGGGTGGCCTCAACGACAACGCTCTTTTAACTTGGTAAAGGAGGGGGTATATCGACAATGACGACATACATACAAGGAAAACAAATGTTATCGGGGAGGGGGTATATGGGCCCCCATCATGTCGAAGTTATCGGGGAGGGGGTATCGACCCCCCCTCCCCCCTCATGTTGAGTATATGTTGAATTCCCGAGAGAGTTAGGAACCGGAGGGGGACTCCCCCCCCCTAATGTCTGATGTGTTTTTACTCCCTCTCTCCCATGAAACATTCATCGAACAAACTTAATACAAGTTTTAACAGAAAACATTCATCGAACAAAATTACAACAGAAAAATTGACCAAGTTTTCATATATCATCATCATCATCTACTACAAACAATTGACATATTCTTTGCATATGAACATACAAACATTTTCATATTCGACAATAATATCACCAAAAAAATCCTATGATGTTAACATTAAAAATTCTAACTTTTGCATATTCCTAGAACCCTCGAACCCTTGACCATATAGAACGCTTGAACCCTCGACCCTAGAACCCTAGAACCCTTGAACCCTCGACCCTCGACCCCTCGAACCCTCAAACCCTCGACCCCTCGACAACCCTCGCCCCTCGAACCCTCGACTCCTCAGTGACCCTCGACACTCTACCCTAGTTCCCGACCCTCGACCGCTCCTCGACATCCTCATTCCCGATAAAAAAGAAGAAGAAAAAAAAATGAGGAGAAGAAGAAGGAATAGAGGAGTAGAAGAAAAAATAGATTTCCACTCCTCTATTCCTCCTTCTTCTCCTCTTTTTTTTCTTCTTCCTCTTCTTATTTTTTCCGACATCCCCCCTCATATCATGTCCGACGTACCCCCCTCATGTAATGTCCGACGTCCCCCCTCACTTTAACATAAAAACTACCTTAGAAAAAAGACTTGCTTCGCCAGGCTCTACCTTTTTCCTTTGTTTTTTCTTATGTGTTTGTTTTCGTTTTCACTCTATATTTTCGTACATATGAAAAAATGAAGTTTCTATACAAAAGTCACAATTTTTATGAACAAATTAGAACATCTAAATTAACTACACATCTAAATAAATATAACTACACATCTAAACTTAATTAGGAAAATGCATCTAAACTTAGCAAAATTCATCACAATTAACATCAAAATGAACTCTAAATAAAATATAAAGACGAAATCATCATCATCCATCTATAAAGGCCGGCCGGCGACGAGGAGAATGAGCTCACTGGGGTGGCACGAGCTCACTCTGCTGGGGGCAGCGACGAGGAGGCAGGGCATGGAGACGGCGACGAGGAAGCATGGCACAGTGACGGCAGCGACGGGGTAGGGGCACGGCGACAGGGCAACGAGGAGGTGTACGGGGCACGGCGTGCGTCGGCGCGTCAGGTCAGGGCAGAGGGGCACGCCGAGCGGCGTCGCCGGAGGCAAGGTGGGGAGAGGGCTAGATCGGGCAGCCTGCTGGCGTCGTGGATGGATTCACCACCATCGGGGGAGAGGAGGAGGAGAGATCGAAGCGGGGATGGGCGGTTCTGAAATTTTCCTAAGTGCTACTTATACAGCAAAGGCTTTGGTCCCGGTTCGTGGCACCAACCGGGACCGATGCCCCCCTTTAGTCCCGGTTGGTGCCACGAACCGGGACCAAAGGTCTCTTTTCAGCAGCCCAAAGGGCGGGAAGAAGAGGGCTTTGGTCCCGGTTGGTGGCACCAACCGGGACTAAAGGGGGGGGGGTATTGCTCCCAGTTTGTGGAACCAACCGGGACCAATGCATACCTTTAGTCCCGGTTGGTGGTGTTGGGGAACGTTGCAGAAAATAAAAAAATTTCTACGCTTCACCAAGATTAATCTATGGAGTCATCTAGCAACAAGATAGATGAGTGCATCTACATACCCTTGTAGATACCACGGAAGCGTTCAGGAGAACGGGGTTGAGGGAGTCGTACTCGTCGTGATCCAAATCACCGATGATCCTAGTGCCGAACAGACGGCACCTCCGCGTTCAACACACGTACGGTTGGGAAAGGCGTCTCCTCCTTCTTGATCCAGCAAGGGGAAGGGAGAGGTTGATGGAGATCCAGCAGCACGACGGCGTGGTGATGGAAGCAGCAGCGATCTCGGCAGGGCTTCGCCAAGCTCTACGAGAGGGAGAGGTGTTGCAGAGGGAGAGGGAGGCGCCAGGGAGTTGGGTGCGGCTGCCCTCCCTCCCCCCTCTTTATATAGAGCCAGGGGGGCTGCGGCCCCCTAGAGATGGGATCTCAAGGGGGAGCGGCCAAGGGGGTGGCTTGCCCCCCAAGCCAAGTGGGTTGCCCCCACCCTAGGGTTTCCTACCCTAGGCGCAGGGGGCCCAAGGGGGGGCGCACCAGCCCACCAGGGGCTGGATCCCCTTCCCACTTCAGCCCATGGGGCCCTCCAGGATAGGTGGGCCCACCCGGTGGACCCCCGGGTGAAGGAAATATGCCCTAGAGGCAATAATAAAGTCATTATTTATTTCCTTATTTCATGATAAATGTTTATTATTCATGCTAGAATTGTATTAACCGGAAACATAATACATGTGTGAATATATAGACAAACAGAGTGTCACTAGTATGCCTCTACTAGACTAGCTCATTGATCAAAGATGGTTATGTTTCCTAGCCATAGACATGGGTTGTCATTTGATTAATGGGATCACATCATTAGGAGAATGATGTGATTGACATGACCCATTCCGTTAGCTTAGCACACGATTCTTTAGTATGTTGCTATTGCTTTCTTCATGACTTATACATGTTCCTATGACTATGAGATTATGCAACTCCCGTTTACCGGAGGAACACTTTGTGTGGTACCAAACGTCATAACGTAACTGGGTGATTATAAAGGTGCTCTACAGGTGTCTCCGAAGGTACATGCTGGGTTGGCGTATTTCGAGATTAGGATTTGTCACTCCGATTGTCGGAGAGGTATCTCTGGGCCCTCTCGGTAATGCACATCACTATAAGCCTTGCAAGCAATGTGACTAATGAGTTAGTTGCGGGATGATGCATTACATAACGAGTAAAGAGACTTTCCGGTAACGATATTGAACTATGTATTGAGATACCGACGATCGAATCTCGGGCAACTAACATACCGATGACAAAGGGAACAACATATGTTGTTATGCGGTTTGACCGATAAAGATCTTCGTAGAATATGTAGGAGCCAATATGAGCATCCAGGTTCTGCTATTGGTTATTGACCGGAAACGTGTCTCGGTCATGTCTACATAGTTCTCGAACCCGTAGGGTCCGCACGCTTAAGGTTTCGATGACAGTTATATTATGAGTTTATGAGTTTTGATGTACCGAAGGAGTTCGGAGTCCCGGATGAGATCGGGGACATGGCGAGGAGTCTCGAAATGGTCGAGACATAAAGATCGATATATTGGACGACTATATTCGGACATCGTAAAGGTTTCGAGTGATTCGGGTATTTTTCGGAGTACCGGAGAGTTACTGGAATTCGTATTGGGGCTTAATGGGCCATACGGGAAAGGAGAGAAAGGCCCCAAAGGGTGGCCGCACCCCTCCCCATTGACTAGTCCGAATTGGACTAGGGAGGGGGGGTGCCCCCTTCCTTCCTTCTCCTTCTCCCTTCCCTTTCCTTCCCTCCTACTCCTTCTAATTGTAAGGGCTCCTAGTTCTACTAGGAAAGGGGGAATCCTACTCCCGATGGGAGTAGGACTCCCCTAGGGCGCGCCATAGAGAGGGCCGGCCCTCCCCCTCCTCCACTCCTTTATATACGGGGAGGGGGGCACCCGTTCGAGACACAACAATTGATCCTTGAGATCTCTTAGCCGTGTGCGGTGCCCCCCTCCACCATAGTTCTCCTCGATAATATGGTAGCGGTGCTTAGGCGAAGCCCTGCGATGGTAGAACATCAAGATCGTCACCACACCGTTGTGCTAACGGAACTCTTCCCTGACACTTTGCTAGATTGGAGTCCGGGGAACGTCATTGAGCTGAACGTGTGCAAAAACTCGGAGGTGCCGTAGTTTCGGTGCTTGATCGGTCGGGTCGTGAAGACATACAACTACATCAACCGCATTGTGCTAACGCTTCCGCTTTCGGTCTACGAGGGTACGTGGACACACTCTCCCCTCTCGTTGCTATGCATCACCATGATCTTGCGTGTGCGTAGGAAATTTTTGAAATTACTACGTTCCCCAACACCGGGACCCTTCCGGTGGTCCCGGTACAATACCGGTGACCCCCGAAACTTTCCCGATGGCTGAAACTGGACTTTTTCTATATAATTCTTCACCTCCGGACCATTCTGGAACTCCTCGTGACGTCCGGGATCTCATCCGGGACTCCGAACAACTTTCGGGTTACCGCATACTAGTATCTCTACAACCCTAGCGTCCCCGAACCTTAAGTGTATAGACCCTACGAGTTCGGGAGACATGCAGTCATGACCGAGACGACTCTCCGGCCAATAACCAACAACGGGATCTGGATACCCATGTTGGCTCCCACATGTTCCACGATGATCTCATCGAATGAACCACGATGTTGAGGATTCAAGTAATCCCGTATACAATTGCCTTTGTCAATCGGTACGTTACTTTCCCGAGATTCGATCATCAGTATCCTAATACCTCGTTCAATCTCGTTACCGGCAAGTCACTTTACTCGTACCGTAATGCATGATCCCGTGACCAACCACTTAGTCACTTTGAGCTCAATATGATGATGCATTACTGAGTGGGCCTAGAGATACCTCTCCGTCATACAGAGTGACAAATCCCAGTCTCGATCCGTGTCAACCCAACAGACACTTTCTAAGATACCTGTAGTATACTTTTATAGTCACCCAGTTACGTTGTGACATTTGGTACACCCAAAGCACTCCCACGGCATCCGGGAGTTACACGATCTCATGGTCTAAGGGAATGATACTTGACATTGGAAAAGCTCTAGCAAACGAACTACACGATCTTGTGCTATGCTTAGGATTGGGTCTTGTCCATCACATCATTCTCCAATGATGTGATCCCGTTATCAATGACATCCAATGTCCATGGTCAGGAAACCGTGACCATCTATTGATAAACAAGCTACTCAACTAGAGGCTTACTAGGGACATGTTGTGGTCTATGTATTCACACATGTATTACATTTCTGGATAACACAATTATAGCATGAATAAAAGACAATTACCATGAACAAGGAAATATAATAATAACCAATTTATTATTGCCTCTAGGGCATATTTCCAACAGTCTCCCACTTGCACTAGAGTCAATAATCTAGTTACATTGTGATGAATCGAACACCCATAGAGTTCTGGTGTTGATCATGTTTTGCTCGCGGAAGAGGTTTAGTCAACGGATCTGTGACATTCAGATCCGTGTGCACTTTGCAAATATCTATGTCTCCATCTTGAAAATTTTCACGAATGGAGTTGAAGCGACGCTTGATGTGCCCGGTCTTCTTGTGAAACCTGGGCTCCTTGGCAAGGGCAATAGCTCCAGTGTTGTCACAGAAGAGTGTGATCCGCCCCGACACATTGGGTATGACTCCTAGGTCGGTAATGAACTCCTTCACGCAGATTGCTTCATGCGCTGCCTCCGAGGCTGCCATGTATTCCGCTTCACATGTAGATCCCGCCACGACACTTTGCTTGCAACTGCACCAGCTTACTGCCCCACCATTCAAAATATACACATATCCGGTTTGTGACTTAGAGTCATCCAGATATGTGTTGAAGCTAGCGTCGATGTAACCCATTATGACGAGCTCTTCATCACCTCCATATACGAGAAACATATCCTTAGTCCTTTTCAGGTACTTCAGGATGTTCTTGTCCATTGTCCAGTGTTCCATGCCGGGATTACTTTTGTACCTTCCTACCAAACTCACGGCAAGGTTTACATCAGGTCTGGTACACAGCATGGCATACATGATAGACCCTATGGCTGAGGCATAGGGGACGACACTCATCTTTTCTCTATCTTCTGCCGTGGTCGGACATTGAGCCAAGCTCAATTTCACACCTTGCAACATAGGCAAGAACCCCTTCTTGGACTAATCCATATTGAACTTCTTCAATATCTTATCAAGGTATGTGCTTTGTGAAAGACCTATGAGGCGTCTCGATCCATCTCTATAGATCTTGATGCATAATATGTAAGCAGCTTCTCCAAGGTCCTTCATTGAAAAACACTTATTCAAGTAGGCCTTAATGTTGTCCAAAAGTTCTATATCATTTCCCATCAAAAGTATGTCATCCACATATAATATGAGAAATGCTACAGAGCTCCCACTCATTTTCTTGTAAACGCAGGCTTCTCCATAAGTCTGCATAAACCCAAACGCTTTGATCATTTCATTAAAGCGAATGTTCCAACTCCGAGATGCTTGCACCAGCCCATAGATTGAGCGCTGAAGCTTGCATACCTTGTTAGCATTCTTAGGATCGACAAAACCCTCCGGCTACATCATATACAGTTCTTCCTTAAGATGGCCGTTAAGGAATGCCATTTTGACGTCCATTTGCCATATCTCATAATCATAGTATGAAGCAATTGCTAACATGATTCGGACGGACTTCAGCTTCGCTACGGGAGAGAAAGTCTCATCGTAGTCAACCCCTTGAACTTGTCGATAACCCTTAGCGACAAGTCGAGCTTTATAGATGGTAACATTACTATCCGCGTCCGTCTTCTTCTTAAAGATCCATTTGTTCTCTATCGCTCGCTGATCATCGGGCAAGTCTGTTAAAGTCCATACTTTGTTTTCATACATGGATCCTATCTCGGATTGCATGGCTTCAAGCCATTTGTTGGAATCTGGGCCCGCGATTGCTTCTCCATAGTTCGAAGGTTCACCGTTGTCTAACAACATGATTTCCAGGACAGGGCTGCCGTACCACTCTGGTGTGGAACATGTCCTGGTGGACCTACGAAGTTCAGTAGTAACTTGATCTGAAGTACCTTGATCATCATCATTAGTTTCCTCTCTAGTCAGTGCAGGAACCACAGGAACATCTTCCTGAGCTGCGCTACTTTCCAGTTCAAGAGGTAGTACTTCATCAAGTTCCACTTTCCTCCCACTTACTTCTTTGGAGAGAAACTCTTTCTCCAGAAAGGACCCGTTCTTGGCAACAAAGATCTTGCCCTCGGATCTGAGGTGGAAAGTATACCCAATGGTTTCCTTAGGGTATCCTATGAAGACGCATTTTCCGACTTGGGTTCGAGCTTTTCAGGTTGAAGTTTCTTGACATAAGCATCGCATCCCCAAACTTTTAGAAACGACAGCTTAGGTTTCTTCCCAAACCATAATTCATACGGTGTCGTCTCAACGGACTTAGACGGTGCCCTATTTAAAGTGAATGTAGCTGTCTCTAGAGCGTATCCCCAAAATGATAGCAGTAAATCAGTGAGTGACATCATAGATCGCACCATATCCAATAGAGTGTGATTACGATGTTCGGACACACCGTTACGCTGAGGTGTTCCAGGCGACGTGAGTTGTGAAACGATTCCACATTTCCTTAAGTGCGTACCAAATTCGTGACTTAAATATTCTCCCCCATGATCTGATCATAAGAACTTTATCTTTCGGTCACGTTGATTCTCTACCTCATTCTGAAATTCCTTGAACTTTTCAAAGGTCTCAGACTTGTGTTTCATCAAGTAGACATACCCATATCTACTCAAGTCGTCAGTGAGAGTGAGAACATAACGATATCCTCCACGAGCCTCAATGCTCATTGGACTGCACACATCAGTATGTATGATTTCCAATAAGTTGGTTGCTCGCTCCATTGTTCCGGAGAATGGAGTCTTGGTCATTTTGCCCATAAGGCATGGTTCGCACGTGTCAAATGATTCGTAATCAAGAGACTCCAAAAGTCCATCAGCATGGAGCTTCTTCATGCGTTTGACACCAATGTGACCAAGGCGGCAGTGCCACAATGTGACACTCCAAATTTTTTTTTTGGTTTTTAGCAAAAACTTTGTGGTTTTTGAAAAGAGGCCATTTAAAATTTTCCAGAAAACCTTCCTCTTAAGAAACTTTCTTTTCTTTGGCAAGGTTTTTATTCTGGCTTCAAACTTTGGTGTTTGACCTTTTGAAACTTCTTCTCTGTTGGTTCTCTCTCAAAATTATTTTTGGGAGTTTAATCTTTTTCTTTTAAAAAGAAACTCCATGAAATTTGGGATTTTCATATCTTGGAACCACCATGACTTGGCATTCTTGCCCATGTGGTAAAACCCCTCCAAAACCTCCCCTACAGCTTGTGATCAACCTAAATTCTCTGTCCCAACTAATCCAAACTGGTTTTGGATTTTTATTCCAATTATTTTTCCCTCAATTCAATTCTGAAAATTATTTGGAGCCTGAGAGATTTTCAAAGCAAGTGCCCTATTGCATTTGAGTTTTGACCTCAAACCAATTCTCCTGGATTGTCCTTTGAACCCACAACCCAGAACCATCTTGATCCACTCCTCCTCTTTTCAAATTTTTCAAAATTCAGTCTCTGCAAGTTTGGACCAGATTTGCCAAATTTGGTGAAATTCATATCTACACTCCTCCAAAAATTCCACCAAAATTCAGGCAGCCTATTTGAGCAAGGAGAAGCCACTCCACCAAAAATCAGCTCAAGGAAAAATCACCAGAGGCCAATTTCATTCGGTCGAACACCTGGTGGGCACTGTTACTGTTCATAGTTCAGAAAATTCAGTTTTCAGTGTCATCTTCAGTCTGTCAGTTTCAGTCACGCGGCCACAGTGCCCTTGGCACGTTCCTCGCCGCCTCTTCCTCTTGTCCGAAGCTGCACACGCGTGCGTGGAGCCTTCCTGGCGTCGGTAGCGCGCTGGCTCGCCCTCGCCGGCGTCTTCTGCGGCGTCGGGACCTCCCGTGGCGGCCGACAGGAGGCACACCACGGCAGAACGCCGTTCCGCGCCGCCCATCGCTCCCTGGCTCTCCGCGTGGCCTCATGCACGCCAGCGCACGCCCGTAGCACAGCCACCGTGGCCGGCAAGCACGGAACGCGCTCTCCGCCGCCGACGGGCCCGCACCATCACCGTTCCGTCGAGCTCGCCCTTAACACCCAAACCCCGGCCAGTTCAACACCAAAACGGACCCGTTGGACCTCCGTAATGATGCTCGACCCCCTAACCACCCCGACCGAGCACTGCGCCACCGTAATCGCTCGCCGGTGATCCTCGTTCACGGCAACCGCCTCGGACCGCCTATATAAAGGGGTCCCGAGCTCACTCTCGTGCACGCAGCACCTCCACTACTCACCAACACCCCGCCAGGCCACTAGGGGGACCTCGAGGAGGTCTCCTCCCCCAGCTCCGGCCGCCTCGCCCCGCCTCGGCCTCCAGCTCGATTCACTTCGGTGAGGCCACCTCCGGCGCCCAAACCTCGTCCGTAGCCCTCTCTTGCACCCAGTAGTCTAACCCCCACCTCAATTTAATCTTTGCAGCCCTCTCCGACGAGCTCCATCCACGCCCGAACCACCGTCCGCCGGAGTTGAGACCGCCGTCGACGTGCTGCTCACCGGCGACCAACACCACCACCCACCGTTGCGGAAGGACACGGTGAGCACATTGGTAACCTCTGATCCCCATGCCTCGCCGTGGATCGCCGCCGGCGACCACAGCAGCTCTCGGGCGCCGACGAGCCTCGTCCCTCCCATTTGAAAATTTAAACATGACAAGTGGGACCCGCTGTCAGCCTCTCTGTCCTTTCTAAACGAAGCGTTATCTGAAAACGCCTTCTGCCAAATACGTTTTCTCTTCGGGCTGGCGTAATCGCTACCGAAGCGTTTTCTGCTTTTATAAACTAGCCCCTGGAAATCTTCTGTTTCATTACAGATAAGTCCCTGGACAAAAACCCTTATAACTTTTAATCAGAAAAGTATTTTTGATTGATTCTTTTTCTGTTCTCTTTAAAATTTTGTCTAGTTTTTTATCAGATTTATTTGAAAAATATTTGGTTTACCTTCTGTGCTCTCCTTGGTATTTACGTTAGCGCATATATCTTCTTTAAACGTAGATACCGAAGGAGGTGACGGAGCCGCGAACTTCACCGAGCTAGGCTCCGACTACTCTGAACCAGGCAAGCATGTTTGAACTTTTGATATGATGAGTGTCTTGGCATGTTTTGCATTTAGTTAGTTTCATGGCATGCCGGTGAGTATACCGATGAACGTTATTTTATGTGATAATGAGGTAAGTGAGTTCGATGATCCATACGTGGATGAATGTGAATATGAATGGCCATGTGTTGGCATGAGGATGGGTACGACGGCAGTGTTGTAGCATGCCAGTCTTACGCCAGACTATGTGACTTCAGTGTCAAACCATATCGGTCCAGTACCTATCATTTCCTTCCTTGTACTACCACATGTTTTCCGCAAGGAATATGGTTTAGTAAGTTCCAAACCGCTTTCATGGTACACACCAAAGAGGAGAGGCCGTGATGATGGTTCCATGGCCCTGGATTAAAGCCAGTCATCCGGTCAGGGGGCATGGGTGTTTCCGGTTGGGACCGAGAGGGGGGCACCCCTTAGAGCGCGCGTATATAAATTTGATCCCATGCTATTCGAGATTGTGATCTCCCCGTCTCAAAAGTTTTTCTTGGACGATGACTAGGGTGATTCCTAGCATCGAGAGGTAGGATGGGTGTGTACCGGTTAGCTGTGTTTTCTTCTGAAATACCGTAAACGGAACTAGTCCTTCGTGACTACGGAAATCCGTTGACTGTGGGAAAATTTTTGTACAAACTCTGCAGAGTCATATATTCCTCCAAATCATCTCTTCCATGTCAAGTTTCGTTCCTTCTTATCCTAATCAATTGTCAGCTTTGATGACAGAGACTCCGGTGAATCGCATGAGTGCTAAGTCCGGTTAAATGATCACTCCTGTGGATGGACTAACCCGTTTGTTTCATGAATTGAATGTTTATTATGAGTATTATTTACTTGTGAATAAAAGCCCTTTATGTGATGTCGCTCAGACGTCCGACTGTGGCATTTCTTTTTAAAGCCCTTTCTGCGATGTCGCTCAGACGTCCGACTGTGGCATTTCTTTTAAAGCCCTTTCTGCGATGTCGCTCAGACGTCCGACTGTGGCATTTCTTTTAAAGCCCTTTTGCGATGTCGCTCAGACGTCCGACTGTGGCATTTCTTTTAAAGCCCTTTATGTGATGTCGCTCAGACGTCCGACTGTGGCATTTCTTTTAAAGCCCTTTCTGCGATGTCGCTCAGACGTCCGACTGTGGCATTTCTTTTAAAGCCCTTTCTGCGATGTCGCTCAGACGTCCGACTGTGGCATTTCTTTTAAAGCCCTTTATGTGGTGTCGCTAAGATGCCCGACTGTGGCATCATTTTCCTTATTTTTATTTGTTCACCTTTCGAGGCGTCGCTTCAGACACCCGATCGGTCCTTATTTATGTTCTGTGGAATTTCAGGCGGACTACCGCCGTTTTCCCTTTTTACTTACCCGTTATGCCAGTTTTATTTATTGTGCATTAAGGAATTAATCATGTTGCATCCATGCATGCATTTGTTATATCTTACGTCCGAACTGTCTTGCGAGTACTTTCAAAGTACTCACTGGCTTGTTGATTTGGCCAGATGCTGACGAAGGCGATCTCATGGATGAAGAGTTCGATAGCGAGCCCGACACTTAGAGGAGTCCCAGTCAGTCTTGTGCGACCCTGGATTTGGCCACTGTTTTATATCCGCTTCCGCTACCAAATAAATTCATCGAGCCTCTCCTCGACGCTCGATGAGATGACAGACGTAGAGTCTTGTATTTCTCTCCCCGCTGTGTTTTTCCACCACCAGCCTATCCTTGAGTCAGTAGTATGTCTCCACACCACTGTGTTCTGTCCGCCATTATGTATGATTATTGGCGTGCTTGTAATAAATTGGTTGAGCAACCGTAGTTCGACCCTGTAATATATTTTATGCTACTGGCTTATTGTATCAAGAATTTGTCTGCCAGTGTGGAGGATTTCTCTCATACTGGACTTAAAAGATTGGCTTTTCAATAAATATTTTTATTGGAAAACCGGTCGTGACACACAAGTACGTGGTACTATCGTTATCAACTTTACATCTTTTGGTATTCACACTATGAATATGTGTAACATCATGTTCGAGATTCATTAAGAATAAACCATTGACCAGCGGGGCATGACCATAAAACATATCTCTCATATAAATAGAACAACCATTATTCTCGGATTTAAATGAGTAGCCATCTCGCATTAAACGAGATCCAGATACAATGTTCATGCTCAAAGCTGGCACTAAATAACAATTATTAAGGTTTAAAACTAATCCCGTAGGTAAATGTAGAGGTAGCATGCCGACGGCGATCACATCGACCTTGGAACCATTCCCGACGTGCATCATCACCTCGTCCTTCGCTAGTCTCCGCGTATTCTGCAACTCCTGCTTTGAGTTACAAATGTGAGCAACCGCACCAGTATCAAATACCCAGGAGCTACTACGAGTACTGGTAAGGTACACATCAATTACATGTATATCACATATACCTTTAGTGTTGCCGGCCTTCTTGTCCGCTAAGTATTTGGGGCAGTTCCGCTTCCAGTGTCCCTTTCCCTTGCAATAAAAGCACTCAGTCTCAGGCTTGGGTCCATTCTTTGGCTTCTTCCCGGCAGCTGGCTTACCGGGCAGGGCAACTCCCTTGCCGTCCTTCTTGAAGTTCTTCTTACCCTTGTCTTTCTTGAAACTAGTGGTTTTATTGACCATCAACACTTGATGTTCCTTTTTGATTTCTACCTCTGCTGATTTCAGCATTGAAAATACTTCAGGAATAGTTTTCACCATCCCCTGCATATTGTAGTTCATCACAAAGCTCTTGTAGCTAGGTGGGATCGACTAAAGGATTCTGTCAATGACCGCCTCGTCCGAGAGGTTAATCTCTAGCTGGGACAAGCGGTTGTGCAACCCAGACATTTTGAGCATGTGCTCACTAACAGAACTATTTTCCTCCATCTTACAACTGTAGAACTTGTCGGAGACTTCATATCTCTCGACCCGAGCATGAGCTTGGAAAACCATTTTCAGCTCTTCGAACATCTCATATGCTCCGTGTGGCCCAAAACGCTTTTGGAGCCCCGGTTCTAAGCTGTAAAGCATGCCGCACTGAACGAGGGAGTAATCATCGGCACGTGACTGCCAAGAGTTCATAATGTCTTGGTTCTCTGGGATGGGTGCTTCACCTAGCGGTCCTTCTAGGACATATGCTTTCTTGGCAGCTATGAGGATGATCCTCAGGTTCCGGACCTAGTCCAAATAGTTGCTGCCATAATCTTTCAGCTTGGTTTTCTCTAGGAACGCGTTGAAGTTGAGGTTGACATGAGCGTTGGCCATTTTATCTACAAGACATTTTGCAAAGGTTTTTAGACTAAGTTCATGATAATTAAGTTCATCTAATCAAATTATTTACTGAACTCCCACTCAGATTAGACATCCCTCTAGTCATCTAAGTGATACATGATCCGACTCAACTAGACCGTGTCCGGTCATCACGTGAGACGGACTAGTCACCATTGGTGAACATCTCCATGTTGACCGTATCTTCCATACGACTCATGTTTGACCTTTCGGTCTCTTGTGTTCCGAGGCCATGTCTGTACATGCTAGGCTCGTCAAGTCAACCTAAGTGCTTTGCATGTGTAAATCTGTCTTACACCTGTTGTATGTGAACGTTAGAATCTATCACACCCGATCATCACGTGGTGCTTCGAAACAACGAACTTTCGCAATGGCGCACAGTTAGGGGGAACACTTTCTTGAAATTATTATAAGGGATCATCTTATTTACTACCGTCGTACTAAGAAAATAAGAAGCAAAACATGATAAACATCACATGCAATCAAATAGTGACATGATATGGCCAATATCATATTGCTCCTTTGATCTCCATCTTTGGGGCACCATGATCATCTTCGTCATCGGCATGACACCATGATCTCCATCATCATGATCTCCATCATCGTGTCTTCATGAAGTTGTCACGCCAATGATTACTTCTACTTCTATGGCTAACATGTTTAGCAATAAAGTAAAGTAATTTACATGGCGTTATTCAATGACACGCAGGTCATACAAAAAATAAAGACAACTCCTATGGCTCCTGCCAGTTGTCATACTCATCGACATGCAAGTCGTGATTCCTATTACAAGAACATGATCAATCTCATACATCACATATATTTCATTCATCACATCCTTTTGGCCATATCACATCACAAGGCATATGCTGCAAAAACAAGTTAGACGTCCTCTAATTGTTGTTGCATGTTTTTATGTGGCTTCTATAGGTTTCTAGCAAGAACGTTTCTTACGTATGTAAAACCACAACGTGATATGACAATTTCTATTTACCCTTCATAAGGACCTTTTTCATCGAATCCGCTCCAACAAAAGTGGGACAGACAGACACCCGCTAGCCACCTTATACAACTAGTGCATGTTAGTCGGTGGAACCTGTCTCACGTAAGCGTACGTGTAAGGTTGGTCCGGGCCGCTTCATCCCACGATGCCGCCAAACCAAGATAATACTAGTAGTGGCAAGAAAATTGACAACATCTACGCCCACAACAAGTTTGTGTTCTACTCATGCATAGAAACTACGCATAGACCTAACTCTGATACCGCTATTGGGGAACGTTGCAGAAAATAATTTTTTATCTATGCTTCACCAAGATCAATCTATGGAGTCATCTAGCAATGAGATATAGGAGTGCATCTACATACCCTTGTAGATCACGCGGAAGCGTTCAAGAGAACGGGGTTGAGGGAGTCGTACTCGTCGTGATCCAAAATACCGATGATCCTAGTGCCGAACGGATGGCACCTCCGCGTTCAACGCACGTACGGTTGGGGAAGATGTCTCCTCCTTCTTGGTACAGCAAGGGGAAGGGAGAGGTTGATGGAGATCCAGCAGCACGACGGCGTGGTGATGGAAGCAGCGGCGATCTCGGCAGGGCTTCGCCAAGCTCTACGAGAGGGAGAGGTGTTGCAGAGGGAGAGGGAGGCGCCAGGGACTTGGGTGCGGCTGCCCTCCCTTCCCCCTCTTTATATAGGTCCAAGGGGGGGGGGGCGGCCCCCTGGAGATGGGATCTCAAGGGGGGCGGCGGCCAAGGGGGTGGCTTGCCCCCCACCCCTAGGGTTTCCAACCCTAGGCGCAAGGGGGGGGGCAAGGGGAGGCGCACCAGCCCACCAGGGGCTGGTTCCCCTTCCCACTTCAGCCCATGGGGCCCTCCGGGATAGGTGGCCCCACCCGGTGGACCCCCGGGACCCTTCCGGTGGTCCCGGTACAATACCGATGACCCCCAAAACTTTCTCGATGGCCGAAACTGGACTTCCTCTATATAATTCTTCACCTCCGGACCATTCCGGAACTCCTCGTGACGTCCCGGATCTCATCCGGGACTCCGAACAACTTTCGGGTTACCGCATACTAGTATCTCTACAACCCTAGCGTCACCGAACCTTAAGTGTGTAGACCCTACGGGTTCGGGAGACATGCAGTCATGACCGAGACGACTCTCCGGCCAATAACCAACAGCGGGATCTGGATACCCATGTTGGCTCCCACATGTTCCATGATGATATCATCGAATGAACCACAATGTCGAGGATTCAAGTAATCCCGTATACAATTCCCTTTGTTAATCGGTACGTTACTTGCCCGAGATTCGATCGTCGGTATCCTAATACCTCGTTCAATCTCGTTACCGGCAAGTCACTTTACTCGTACCGTAATGCATGATCCCATGACCAACCACTTAGTCACTTTGAGCTCAATATGATGATGCATTACCGAGTGGGCCCAGATATACCTCTCCGTCATACGGAGTGACAAATCCCAGTCTCGATCCGTGTCAACCCAACAGACACTTTCGGAGATACCTGTAGTATACCTTTATAGTCACCCAGTTATGTTGTGACGTTTGGTACACCCAAAGCACTCCTACAGCATTCGCGAGTTACACGATCTCTGTTGGAAATATGCCCTAGAGGCAATAATAAATTAGTTATTATTATATTTCCTTCTTCATGATAATCGTTTATTATCCATGCTATAATTGTATTGATAGGAAACTCAGATACATGTGTGGATACATAGACAACACCATGTCCCTAGTAAGCCTCTAATTGACTAGCTCGTTGATCAATAGATGGTTACGGTTTCCTGACCATGGACATTGTATGTCTTTGATAAGGGGATCACATCATTAGGAGAATGATGTGATGGACAAGACCCAATCCTAAGCCTAGCACAAAGATCGTAGTTCGTATGCTAAAGCTTTTCTAATGTCAAGTATCATTTCCTTAGACCATGAGATTGTGAAACTCCCGGATACCATAGGAATGCTTTGGGTGTACCAAACGTCACAATGTAACTGGGTGGCTATAAAGGTGCACTACAGGTATCTCCGAAAGTGTCTGTTGGGTTGGCACGAATGGAGACTGGGATTTGTCACTTCGTTTAAACGGAGAGGTATCTCTAGGCCCACTCGGTAGGACATCATCATAATGTGCACAATGTGACCAAGGGGTTGATCACGGGATGATGTGTTACGGAACGAGTAAAGAGACTTGCTGGTAACGAGATTGAACAAGGTATCGGTATACCGACGATCGAATCTCGGGCAAGTATAATACCGTTAGACAAAGGGAATTGTATACGGGATTGATTGAGTCCTTGACATCGTGGTCCATCCGATGAGATCATCGTGGAACATGTGGGAGCCAACATGGGTATCCAGATCCCGTTGTTGTTTATTGACCGGAGAACGTCTCGGTCATGTCTGCATGGTTCCCGAACCCGTAGGGTCTACACACTTAAGGTTCGATGATGCTAGGGTTATAAAGAAAGTTTGTATGTGGTTACCGAATGTTGTTCGGAGTCCCGGATGAGATCCCGGACGTCACGAGGAGTTTCGGAATGGCCCGGAGGTAAAGATTTATATATGGGAAGTCTTGTTTTGGTCACCGGAAAAGTTCCAGGTGCTATCAATAATGTACCGGGACCACCGGGAGGGTCCCGGGGGTCCACCAAGTGGGGCCACCAGTCCCAGAGGGCTGCATGGGCCAAGTGTGGGAGGGGACCAGCCCCAGGTGGGCTGGTGCACCCCCCCACCATGGCCCAATGCGCCTAAGGGTTTGGGGAAACCCTAAAGGGGGGCGCCCCCCTTGCCTTGGTGGGCAAGGCAACCCCCCTGGCCGCCACCCCCTCCTCAGATTGGATCTGAGGGGGCCGGCCCCCCTCTCCCTTGCCCCTATATATATGTTGGGGGTGGGAGGGCAGCCGCACCCAAGTTCTGGCGCAGCCCTTCCCCTCTCCCAAGTCCTCCTCCTCTCCCGCGGTGCTTGGCGAGGCCCTGCAGGATTGCCACGCTCCTCCATCACCACCACGCTGTTGTGCTGCTGCTGGATGGAGTCTTCCTCAGCCTCTCCCTCCCTCCTTGCTGGATCAAGGCATGGGAGACGTCACCGGGCTGTACGTGTGTTGAACGCGGAGGTGCCGTCCGTTCGGCACTAGGATCTCCGGTGATTTGGATCACGACGAGTGCGACTCCTTCAACCCCGTTCTCTTGAACGCTTCCGCTTAGCGATCTACAAGGGTATGTAGATGCACTCTCCTTCCCCTCGTTGCTAGTATCTCCATAGATAGATCTTGGTGACACGTAGGAAAATTTTGAATTTCTGCTACGTTCCCCTACAATCTCATGGTCTAAGGAAATGATACTTGACATTGGAAAAGCTCTAGCAAACGAACTACACGATCTTGTGCTATGCTTAGGATTGGGTCTTGTCCATCACATCATTCTCCAATGATGTGATCCCGTTATCAATGACACCCAATGTCCATGGTCAGGAAACCGTGACCATCTATTGATAAACGAGCTAGTCAACTAGAGGCTTACTAGGCACATGTTGTGGTCTATGTATTCACACATGGATTACGATTTACGGATAACACAATTATAGCATGAATAAAAGACAATTACCATGAACAAGGAAATATAATAATAACCATTTTATTATTGCCTCTAGGGCATATTTCCAACAGGTGGCACCAACCGGGACTAAAGTCCTTGTGCTGCCCGCGTTGTGGCACGAAAGTTTAGTCCCACCTTGCTAGTTGAGGGAGCTCGAGAGTGGTTTATAAGCCCCACTCCCGCTACCCTCTCGAGCTCCTCTCAAATGCAGGCTTTCAGGCCTAGACACAGTGTATCTGCCCGTGGGCCTATTAGGCCTTCTGCGGGCCTGAATCCTGGCCCATGGGTTGGTTTCTAATCGTATTCGGGCCATGGTGGCCCAGTAGGTGGCATTTTTTTATTTTTCCCATTTTTTGTTTTCTTTGGTACTTTATTTTTTATTTTTTTCTACTTACAACAAAATACTTACTTTTGCTACTTTTATTTATTTTATTGAGGTTTATTTATTTTATTTTGTTTTATTTTGTTTCTACATATTTATTTTATGCTTTATTTTTGTATTTTTTGTTTTTTCTACTTTTAACAAAATACTTTCTTTTTGTTTTCTTTTTTGCTTTTTGTATTTATTTTATTAAAATTCCTATTGCTTTTAATGTTTTGAACAGAAAATACTTTGATAATTTTAGTTGCATAAATTCTATATAATTTTAGTTTTGTCACATCCCTAGTTCTGGCCTGACCTATGCTTGCTTCCATGTGTGCATCATGTTTAAAATTTCATTTAAACCTGAAATGGGGGCTGATAAACCCTAGCAGCTAATGAATTCAACTAGGGTCAAAATAAAATCTTTTTCAATGAACTTGAAATGCCCTTCTAAAATGTTCATCATCTTTGCCTTGGGTTGGAACCTCTGACAAAAATGGTGCACACTTTTCTAGGACATCATAAGGTCACTGAATTAAATCATATA
This sequence comes from Triticum aestivum, assembly GCF_018294505.1. NCBI lineage: Eukaryota > Viridiplantae > Streptophyta > Magnoliopsida > Poales > Poaceae > Triticum > Triticum aestivum. The sequence continues at coordinate 356,604,747 of NC_057810.1, read as the reverse complement.
GTATTTGCATTTGGGCATTTAAATTCTATAAAATATTTTAAATGTCCAAATACTCCTAAACTGAAATGTTCCATGTTGGATATATTCCAAACAGTGGCCATGAGCAGTTTTATGATTTTTGGGTCTGTCTAGGTATTTTTAATAAAGCCCAGAACAAAATAACAGAAATAGAAAAGAAATAAAAGAGAGAGAGAGAAGGAAGTTTCCTGGCTCCCACTTACCTGGCCCAGCACGGCCCAGCCCATCTCCACTCCCCCCTGTTGTCTTCCTCTGCCAGTAGGCAGAGGCGAGGCGTGGCGCGCGCCCGAGAGGCCTCGGCCACCTCCTGCTTCCCCTGGCCACCTCCTGCTTCCTCCTCGACGCTTTGGACGACGCCACGCATCACCCCGGACCCTCTCGCCCACTCCCTCGTCCTGATCCCCTCCTCTCTCTCGCTCTGCAACTCGTGCCCGAGCGCCACCATCGCCACCGACGCCGTTCGCCGCGGCCACCAACCCCCCCGCCCATGCCCAACCAGCTAGCCCATGAGCTCCGCCTCTCTGCTGTGCACCTCTACGACGAATCCCGTGAGCCCGGACGCTTTGAAGGGACGCCTCCAAGCTCGCTAGCGCCGCATCTGCCGCCGGACGTCGTCGACGGATTCGCAGCGACCAGAGCGCCCCCGAGCCGCTGAGCTTTCCTGCGAGCCCCCTATGAGCCTCCGGTCGATTCCCCTCTTCTCCCCGCGTCGATTTCGCGCCCTAGCCACAGATGCACATAGCCGAGTTGTGCTCGCCGCCGGCAAAGTCGTCACCATGGCTTGAGCAAGCCCAGCTTGCCCCTGAGCATGTCATCACGCTCGCGCTGCTCCCAGGAGCCAATCTAGCCCACCCGTTCGTCTCACCGTGCACCACAACACCGATTCCAAGCACCCCCGAACTCCGGCCGCCGCCGTTCTGGTCGCCGCCATCGACCCCGGCCTCCCTGTGCCTAGCTACGTGCGCCCCTAGACGCGCGGGAGCACGGGCTCCCTCCTGGTGCCCTCAGGGTGCCCAACCGCAGCCTGTAGCGCCGCCCCGACCAACTCCGGCGAGTTCCCGCCGCTGCTGTGGTCGCCGGCGTCACCTGCTGACGTGGCACCGGTTAATTAGTGCTAATAACCCCGCTAAACACCCCCAGAGCCACTGCCATGTGGGCCCCTGCGCTTAACTAGGTTAATATAATTATTCTGTTAAATTAGTGTTAGTGCCGTGGACCCCACGTGTCAGCTTTGACTCTGGCCCAGTCATCGTTGACCGGTCCCACCTGTCATTCACTCAATCCAGACCCGAGTCACTGACCAGTGGGCCCCACTGGTCAGGTTTGACCCGGACCAGCCCTTGTTGACTTGCAGATGTCACACAGGCGTCATGCTGACGCAGTAAAGTATTTCGGGAATTAAAATAAATCAGGAAATGATTTATTTATTCCAGAAAATGCCTAAAACTTCTAAAAATCATAGAAATTCAACCGTAACTCCAAATTAAATAATTTATATATGAAAAAATATCAGAAAAATTCAAGGAATCCATCTGTACAATTCTCATGCATGTTAGAACAACTTATAGCTGCTGTATAGCACAAATCAATTAAATGGCATTTGAATAATCACATATGGAGTTTGAATTTGAATCTTGTATTCAAACCAACTTCATTTAATCTGTTGCTAGTTGCATTAGCTCAAAACACATTCATATTGCCATGTCATGAGCATGCATCACATTGTGCATTGCATTAATTGAGTTCTTTCTTGTTTGCCGGTATTTGTCCCCTCTCGATAGACGTGATACCGGCGATGCGATCGATGACACCGATGAAGAGCTATACTATCTTCAGAAGTGCCAGGCAAGCAAAACCCCCTTGTTCATTCCGACACAATCCCACTCTCTCGCTCCTGCTCTCTTTTACTGCATTAGGACAACAACGATTCATCTGTTACTTGCTGCGGTAGCTGAACCCCTTTATCCTTTGCATGACCTGTCATTCCACAGTAAATAGATGAAACCCACTAGCATGAGTAGGAGTTGTTTGAGCCCTGTTGTGCCTACTCATTCATGCTTGTTTGTCATGCCTGCTACTGCTTAGAGTTGAGTCAGGTCTGATTCATCGGGGATGAATCAGAGGCGTGTGAACATGTCCTACTGTGTGTGAGCTAAGTGTGTGAACACGATTTGGTAAAGGTAGCGGTGAGAGGCCATGTAAGAGTACATGGTGGGTTGTCTCATTGAAGCCGTCCTCAGGAACTGAGTTCTGTGTTTGTGATCCATGATTCAGCTACTACCATACATTGGGCCCTGAAATATGACCCCGCTCGACTTCTTATTCACCCTAGTCCTCTGTCCAGGAGTTGCAAGTAGTTTCTGGTGTTTGTAGTATGCTGGAGGCCGTGGACAGCGCTGACCGGAGGGGTGGGCTGTGATGCGGTAGGCATGTGGCTAGGTATACCGGGCGCCCGTTTGGTGTCACGGAACCCTGTTCACATCGTTTGGGGCTGTGAGCGAAACTCCGGCCGGATCTCCTCATGGATGGAACCCCGAATAGGCGATAAACCTGGACTAGAGACTTGAGTGTTTAGGTAGGTCGTGGTCTACACCCACGTCGGCTTTCGCTTGAAGTCTGCCGAGCACATGTCGTGTGCAGACGCTAAGTGGTGGAAACATGTATGAAGAAGTACACCCCTGCAGGGTTAACATCATCTATTCGAATAGCCGTGTCCGCGGAAAAGGACTTCTGGGTTGCTTATATCAGTTCATAGACAAGCGAAAGTGGATACCCTAAAATACGCAAGATAAGTGTGAGTGCTATGGATGGCGTTCTCGTAGGGAGACGAGAGCGGATCCATAGTGGTGTATTGATATGGTGAATATGTGGACTCGCGTGCGCCACCTCAAAAGAGTTACATTGCAGTCGTAGTTCAGGTTAGCCACCGAGTCAAAGCTGGCTTGCTGCAGTTAAACTCCACCATCCCCTTGTTGATAATGATGCATATGTAGTTAGATCTGATGTAAGTCTTGCTGGGTACATTTGTACTCACGTTGCTTAATTTATGTTTTTGCAGAGAGACTTCAGTCTCGCTAGTAGTTCCGCGTGGACTTCGACGTTTAGCTTGTTACCTCAGCTACGATCTTGTGCCCTCGGCAGGATCTGGTAGATAGTCAGGCTTCTCAGCCTTTTTCATTTATAGATGTCTGTACTCAGACATGTTGAGCTTCCGCTTGTGCTTGATTTGTATGCTCTGAATGTTGGGTCATGAGACCCCTGTTTGTAATATCTCGCTCCTCGGAGCCTATTGAATAAATGCTTGAGTCGTAGAGTCATGTTGTGATGCCATGTTGTATCTGCACATATCGAGCATATTGTGTGTATGTTATTGAAATGCTTGGTATGTGTGGGATCTGACTATCTAGTTGTTTATCTTTAGTAGCCTCTCTTACCGGGAAATGTCTCCTAGTGCTTCCACCGAGCCATGGTAGCTTGCTACTGCTCCGGAACACTTAGGCTGGCCGGCATGTGTCCTTCTTCGTTCCTGTGTCTGTCCCTTCAGGGAAATGTCATGTGATGAATACCGGAGTCCTGTTAGCCCGCTACAGCCCGGTTCACCGGAGTCCTGCTAGCCCAGTGCTACAGCCTGGATTCACTCACTGATGACCGACACGTTCGATGTTGGGTCATGGATGCCTGTCCCTGTAAGTTTGTGCCACTTTGGGTTTACGACTAGCCATGTCAGCCCGGGCTCCTTATCATATGGATGCTAGCGACACTATCATATACATGTGCCAAAAGACGCAAACGGTCCCGGGCAAAGGTAAGGCGACACCCGTGGGAATACCGTGCGTGAGGCCGCAAAGTGATATGAGGAGTTACATGCTAGATCGATGTGGCATTGAGTCGGGGTCCTGACAGCGTTGGTATCAGAGCTTGACTGCTTGTAGGATTACCAAGCCAAACTGGTCGAAGTTGAGTCTAGAAATTCTTTAGTTATATAAGGGAATTGATTGTGGGATGGAACGTAAGGCTCTTTTTACTCCTTTACCTCATGGCCTTCTGATCTGAGTCATCTTATCTTTCCTACGGGGATTAAGAACTAGGCTATCTCTTCTTTCTATCAGGATCACGTGTTATTAATCCGTAGACTTATAAGATTGTTGGATTTAAGCTTGAGTTCAGTTCCTACGACTTCTGCATGTTAATTGTTGATCTCGAAATCTTGTTATGGTGCTTCTGAGTGGTTATGCCACCATTTTGTGAATGTCTCAAATCTTTTCTGAGCATTTACAGCCGTTATGCTGTCCGAGCCATCCCAGGTTTCTAAATAGTCTGAAGCATTTGCAAATCCTTTCCCTCTGTTCTGGTGTCCGTTTGTTCAGAATAAGCACACTAATCGCCGCTTGAGGTACTCCGTTGCCTCGGTATATATGATGGAGCTATTATTATGACCTAGGTGTCTTAGAGGATCACCTAGTAATCCAGCCATGCTTGTGTCCCCAGTGTGATGATTCTGGCCATCATTCTCGAAAGCATCCCGTGATGCCACTTAGTAGTAGGTATTCTATTCCTGGGTTTTTTTGAACCCGAGATTCACTCTACTTACTTCATGTTGATAGTGTTTGCTAGTTCCTTTAGGATATTAGTAACCTTTGCGATAGTCCTCGAGGTCCGTGGTATTTCCTTCTTCCAAATACCATGAACCATTCTTGGCAGGAGTTCTTCTGAACCAAAAGATGACAACAAGAGTGCTCTCGATGAGTTCTCCATGCTATATTGTGACTTTGCCAGCTCAACCTTTCTGCATGGGTTATCCGGAAGAATTATGTTGAACTTGGTTCGACATACTAATCTATGCATCCACAACTCAGAAAATTATATGTTCCTTTGAGTTGTTCTCTTTAGTTGCATTCTGACCCTCGTCTATCAATTGATAGTCAAGAGTATGTGTGCATTCGTTTATCGAGGCCTATTACTCTTGTGGTATGTCAAGCCATTCTATTCCGGAATAATTAGGAGAAACAAACTCCAGTACCTCATCCATATCCAGGATCGAGTCAAAGAAGTTTTCTTCCGCAGATCAGATGCAATCCAACTTTTGATTCTGTTCTACCCTGGAGTATCACCCCCTTTATGTTAGGATTTTCATGAGAATTGCTCCAGCCCTTGTGAAGTCTTGACGTAGTCTCGTCATCATTTTCACTTCTCGCTTCCGTGTTGTTGCAACCGGAGTGCCGACAAGTGAATCGTGATGTGTGAACTCAATACTCCTAGCAACCCCGTTGCTTGGTAGTTAAAGGACAATAATTTCATTCTTAGCATGTTGGTTATTGAATCATCATTCTAAGATTGATCGTGCTACCTAGTCCATTCTCCTGGTTCACTCCTCGATCAATGAGTTAGGATTATTTCAAATCCTTGCTCTATTGATCATATCGTCTTGCCCTGAAAAGCAAGATTGTCCTCGAGCTTAGTAACATATCGGTGGTTCGTGATTTTTCGATTATCTTCTCGGAAGTATTACCAGGTTGTCACCTGACCGCTATGTTGAGTTCATGATCAAGTTTGTTTATTCCTGTAAACCACCCCTTCTCCAAGAGTCTGTGTTGGATACCCCTGAGCTAGACGGTTAAGCTGAACAGCAACTTGGAGAGTTGGAAGATAAAAGCTTGCCTAACTTAGTTCATTTTCCAAAAGGGATATCTTGTGTTTGTGTGAGTTGAAGAAAGATGATATCTTCAGCGATTGGTCCCTGTGATCAGTTATTGGACCTATTGCCTTATAAAAACTTTGATTTGAGTATGGGCTATCGTCAAATCAAATCAGAACCAACGATATTCGTAATGTTGTCTTACTCGTTGTTGTTCCTCGAGCATACACCATTATATCTTTCGGGTCTGACCAATGCTATCACCTTGTTCACATAATTGTGGAATTCCACTAATATGGAAACCTGGATGAATTGTTGTTGAGCCCATCGACAACATCCTTGTCTTCTCCATAATTTTGCTGAACATTAAGCTAGTGTTGGAAACTTTCGAAAGCATTTTCTTCATGCTAGTTCATGAAGTACTTGTTTGATGAAAGGAGTGACTTCCTCTTATACACGTGCATTTGGTGAAAGTTGCCGCCGTGAATTTGAGAAAGTTAGTTTTGCTTCCTCTGGAATCATCCCAAGTCAGTCATACACATGTGCGAAGTATTCTGTGGTTTGGAGATTTGCAACCTTCATTCTATATGTATCCCTAGCACACCAAGCCACTGATTGATTTGTTCAAGGAAAAGGAGTTGTTGTGCAAATACTAGTTCGTGCACAAGATTCCTATATCCTCAATGATGGTTCCCTACCAGAACTCGGTAGTGTTTTATTGCAAGACTACCATGTGATCATGTCTGTCTGAGACAGCGTGTTCACACATGTGTAGCAGAACCAGCTCATGTTTTGGAGCTTGCTATCGTAGTTCATTTCCCGAGAATCTCGCAACGTCATTTCGTCGATTTGTGTTGCAAACTTTCATTTTTATTCCTAGACTCGATGGGTCTGGAATATCCTGACACCAACCAGATCTGAAACTCAGGCAGATATAATGGTTGGAACATTTCCCAAGAACTATAATACTGGTCCCTCGATAACCGGTAAAGTGGATGTCATGGCCAACACACCCAGCCGGAAGACCTATTATTGTAGTATCTTGATTGAAGAAGTTGGCCACGTTCCCATAAGGACTTCGTAGGATTTACTCCCTAGTTGTGCCTTATGATTTTTTTTCTTCCCGAAGTCCGACCTTTTACTTGATGTTCTAGATACCAAACCATTTCAATGAATGGGATACGGTAGCACATCAAGGAGAACATCAGAAGCGGAGTGCTAAAATGTCTCTCGGTCGATCATCCAGATTTTGTTTCCTTGGCCTCGCTAAGGTGGAATCTGAGAAGGTGTTATCTTTCTTTGCATCTGCATCATCCATCATTAGCCATCATGGTAGTATGTTGTGTTGCCAGGATCCTTTACACGGATGTGGGTAAAACCTTGATGATTGTGAAAATGCTCAAGTTCTTGAGAGCACGCACAAGCACTACGTGTTATCATCGGCACTAACTGGGATTCCTCTCAGTTTCCTCGGCAATGCTATGACCTTTTCAAACAGTGAATTCACTCTCTATTGTTGGGTTCTTCCCCAGTTACCAGAATCATTCCCAGCATTTGCATTTTGTTCCCAGCTTGCACCACCAATGTGCCATTCTCCCATGGGTCTCTTCAATTTCCGGTGATAAGCAAATTCATCCATTACGTTGTCTTCAACAAGGTAATCCACATCATCCAAGTCCGAGTGTGCCATTCTACCGACCCCCGCCAATCGATTGCTGTGTTTTGCCTTAGGCTGGTATGAAGAGTTTCAATGATCTTTGAATCAAAGGTAATTATTTTTACCACTTAAGGGGATATATCTTCGAGTCACCTTCCCTAAGGTGCATCATTATGGTGTCATGTCAACTTAACTCCTCGCTACGTTGACAACCGTTCACGACCCTCTTAGGTGTGGAATTGTTGCCTACCTAGTAAACCTTCATCATCCGTTTCACTCCATCCCTCTAGATGTGTGCTTCGTCTCTCAGCTCAAGAGAGGTTGCTATGTCTCATTCCGTGAGTTAATCCTGAGTTGTTCGATCTTCGAGAAGATCGACCCCTCCTAGAGTCTCCTTCTTCTCTCCATGTCATGTTGGCAGGATTTCTCAGAGCAAGACTTCAAGACAAGATGGTGATCAAATCAACGCTTTTATGAAGTGCACCCTGGATCGTGAAGACTATACTAATTTGCGTTTCCCCTTCGTCTTACCCTACGCTTGAATCTCGGGTCGAGATTCTTGTTTAGTGGGGGTGAGTTGTCACATCCCTAGTTCTGGCCTGACCTATGCTTGCTTCCATGTGTGCATCATGTTTAAAATTTCATTTAAACCTGAAATGGGGGCTGATAAACCCTAGCAGCTAATGAATTCAACTAGGCTCAAAATAAAATCTTTTTCAATGAACCTGAAATGCCCTTCTAAAATGTTCATCATCTTTGCCTTGGGTTGGAACCTCTGACAAAAATGGTGCACACTTTTCTAGGACATCATAAGGTCACTGAATTAAATCATATAGTATTTGCATTTGGGCATTTAAATTCTATAAAATATTTTAAATGTCCAAATACTCCTAAACTGAAATGTTCCATGTTGGATATATTCCAAACAGTGGCCATGAGCAGTTTTATGATTTTTGGGTCTGTCTAGGTATTTTTAATAAAGCCCAGAACAAAATAACAGAAATAGAAAAGAAATAAAAGAGAGAGAGAGAAGGAAGTTACCTGGCGCCCACTTACCTGGCCCAGCACGGCCCAGCCCATCTCCACTCCCCCCCTGTTGTCTTCCTCTGCCAGTAGGCAGAGGCGAGGCGTGGCGCGCGCCCGAGAGGCCTCGGCCACCTCCTGCTTCCCCTGGCCACCTCCTGCTTCCTCCTCGACGCTCTGGACGACGCCACGCATCACCCCGGACCCTCTCGCCCACTCCCTCGTCCTGATCCCCTCCTCTCTCTTTCTCTGCAACTCGTGCCCGAGCGCCACCATCTCCACCGACGCCGTTCGCCGCGGCCACCAACCCCCCCCCCCCATGCCCAACCAGCTAGCCCATGAGCTCCGCCTCTCTGCTGTGCACCTCTACGACGAATCCCGTGAGCCCGGACACTTTGAAGGGACGCCTCCAAGCTCGCTAGCGCCGCATCTGCCGCCGGACGTCGTCGACGGATTCGCAGCGACCAGAGTGCCCCTGAGCCGCTGAGCTTTCCTGCGAGCCCCCTGTGAGCCTCCGGTCGATTCCCCTCTTCTCCCCGCGTCGATTTCGCGCCCTAGCCATAGATGCACATAGCCGAGTTGTGCTCGCCGCCGGCGAAGTCGTCACCATGGCTTGAGCAAGCCCAGCTTGCCCCTGAGCATGTCATCGCGCTCGCGCTGCTCCCAGGAGCCGATCTAGCCCACCCGTTCGTCTCACCGTGCACCACAATGCCGATTCCAAGCACCCCCGAACTCCGGCCGCCGTCGTCCTGGTCGCCGCCGTCGACCCCGGCCTCCCTGTGCCCAGCTGCGTGCGCCCCTAGACACGTGGGAGCACGGGCTCCCTCCTGGTGCCCTCAGGGTGCCCAACCGCAGCCTGTAGCGCCGCCCCAACCAACTCCGGCGAGTTCCCGCCGCTGCTGTGGTCGCCGGCGTCACCTGCTGACGTGGCGCCGGTTAATTAGTGCTAATAACCCCGCTAAACACCCCCAGAGCCACTGCCATGTGGGCCCCTGCGCTTAACTAGGTTAATATAATTATTCTGTTAAATTAGTGTTAGTGCCGTGG